>NC_068449.1:52408135-52513135 GCF_023373465.1 Oncorhynchus keta | reverse complement strand
GAGACCTCATCCTATAAAACATGATTTTAATGGAAGGAAACTTATAACATGAGATAAACACGTTTTACAAGGTTTTGTGGGGGCTGTGGTGGACTCATAGAAGGACTATAGGCATGGAGAGGAGAGGAGAGGAGAGGAGAGGTGAAGAGAGGTGTGGAGAGGAGAGGAGATGGAGAGGGAGAACAGCTTGCTGGCCTGGTGGGCAGCAGGGCAGAGACATGATGCCATAGTACCCTCATGGACCGAGCCCAAAAGCTGGTGGCAATATCATATGATAGCATGACATACGATGCATGATGGATGGAGGAGATCACTTTGGGTGGTATGTTGGTCTGTTGGAACAAGCAAGCTCAATCCGCTGGCTGGACTATACTAGACTCCTGGGCCTCATGGTAATTGGAGCAGGGCCCACCATTGGCGATGGACCAGGACATTTTTTGATTAGCGGGTGGGGTCCATTTTTTCATTTTACTCGCTTTCAAGATATTTGGTTTAAATAATTCCAAAATATTTTGATTGAACACTGAATGACAAATACATACACACAGAGACATATCACATGTTCATATAGTAGCTACATACTAACACAGAAAAAGCAATACATTGCAGAACATGAAGACATATTTAGATTGGTCAGTCTGGTCAAGCAGGCGGTTTTTGTCTGGCTGTGGCACTGCCTTAAGAAGACACAGGCCGAGACCAAGCATCAAAACAGTATATGGATTTATTTTCTCCTTTCCCCCAATGCAAACAAAATCAATCACTCAGTGTCACATGAGAGGCAAACCACCCTGAATGTGGAACACATTGGATTACACGCCTCTCTTATCACAACTCACACACAGAGCCTTGAACTCTTAAAGCAGAAAACAGAACACGAATCATGAATATTCCTCGCTGTCCTTTCTGACAGAACGCCACTGCAAGCTGTCTCCCTTCTCCGTCCGTCCGCCCGGCCACACATATTTCTGGATGGAAATGATGTCAGAGTCACAGTATTACTGCCATATGCAGCAGGAGAACTATCGCGTTTTCAATCCAAGACCTACCTCTGTTGTAGCCTAAGGCACATCTGTGCACCTTCTGTGGTGGACCACTCAGTCTCTGTTTTGTGTGTGTGTGTGTGTGTGTGTGTGTGTGTGTGTGTGTGTGTGTGTGTGTGTGCGTGCGTGCGTGCGTGCGTGCGTGCGTGCGTGCGTGCGTGCGTGTCTGTCTGTCTGTCTGTCTGTCTGTCTGTCTGTCTGTCTGTCTGTCTGTCTGTCTGTCTCTGTCTGTCTGTCTGTCTGTCTGTCTGTCTGTCTGTCTGTCTGTCTGTCTGTCTGTCTGTCTGTCTGTCTGTCTGTCTGTCATGTGCCCCCCTCATATTTGTCCTGTGTTGTTGTTGTGTCTTTCTCTCTGTCTATGTGTGTGTGAGTGTGCAGAGGCGTCATGCCCTTAGGGGGCACAGGGTCCCCCTCAGATTTGTCCTGTTATTGTTTCTCTGCAAGCTAATACTACTAGCCAGCTAGCAATTTTATGAAGTTGGCTTTAGTTAGTCTAAGAAGCTAGGTGCTTTTAGCAAATGTAGTATTTACACACTAGCGGTGCTAGAAATGAGCTTAAAATCTTTTTTGAATAGTCCGCAGAGGCCAGAACTTAAATTCAATTAAATTTCAACTTACTCTGCTGATTGTCTGTAGTGCTGGTCTTTATAGGGGGGTGGGGAAAATTAAGAAAAATCATCTAATAGAACAGAAATTAAACAGACTTTCCGAATGTGGGTCTGTTGTAGACCCACTTCTATGCTTACCTCATGTCAAAATAAAAGTCCTGCATGTGCTCCATACCTGATGGAGAATGAAAAAGTAAGAACTTTTTTGGACATGAGGTCAGCAGAGAGGAACTGACCTCGCTGAGGAATTGCATTCTATGTTTAGAATTTCTGTTTAAGTATATGTTCCATTAGATGTTAATTTTCCAAGCCTACAGACAATCTACAGAGTTAGTTGAAATGTTATTTTATAACCGGTGGACTATTCCGTTTTTTTGTAAGCTAATACTAGCGTTGCTAAAAGCGGCTACCAAGAAGCCATTTCAGGCTATCAAGCCTGTTAGAGTAGCTAACTATCTTAGCTGGCATGCCTGCTGGCAAGGTTGGCAGACTTTAGAAACGCAAGCAATTACTAAATGTACTGAATAAGACTCACATTAATTTCAATCTTTCACCCAGATTTTAGTAGAGATGCAGAGAAGAATATTTTGTTTCTTTAAAAAAAAACACCAGTCATGAGCTCAGGAGGTATGCTTAGATGTGCAGACAAATAGACATGTTTTTTTAAAACATATAATTAAAGTGGAATTGACAGTGTTTTAACTACTTTGCAAATATGAAACAAACAGACAATCATATCAGTCAAAAAAACATAATTCCCAGTTCATGCTTCAAAACCAACTTCATAAGAGGTTTTAAAAATGGGTTCTATTTGACTCAAAATTCCATGACGTACAGTAAGGCGTTGTTGGCAGAATAGATAGATGCAGTTCAATGCATGATTCATATAATTCACCAATACATTTCTTGGTAGTCCCAAAGATATTGCAATCAGGTTTTAACACAGCTGGCCTGGTATGCTGTTTGCTGTCTCCACCCATTCGGGAGGCACTGTTTCAGTTTCAATGACTCAATATTTAGGACAAAAACGGACGACTGTAACTAAGGCTGGGAATGTCAATACAATCAAACTAGCAAAGGCAATGAACACAAGTCAGCCATAACGTGGCTAGTAGGCTAGCTCACATGTATCCAACACAAGGCCCATGGGCCGAATAGGACACACAAACAAGTATAAATGAGTCAACAGTTGAGTCATCTACTTTATGAAGTTACAGCCTGATGCGGCATCAGTGAATTCAACTGAAATTGCTGCTGACACTAAAATGTTGCAGTCTGGCTTCTGGCTTCGGTGTTTCAAGTTTGCTTGACAATAAGCAAAAAACAAAACCTGCAACAAAACACCATGCAAAGGACAAACATGAAGGCCTATTACAGCGACATTTGAGCTGTAGCCTCGGCTGGCTACTCAACGACAATACATTTTGAGTGCACCATACAGCAAGGCTGCATTCAATCGCCCCGGTGATCCATGCAGATCTAAATGTTTGCACATCTGCAAGCATATCAAATATAATTTATCTCTTCTTTTGTTTTAATATGTTAAAATGCTATATACAGCATCCTAAGTGGACATTAGAAAGGGCATATTTATTTAAATAAAACAATGGCTACTTGCACGTAAAAAAAAAAAAAGGCTATGTCCGACCCGTGAATTTGTTGTGTTTTTTCAGTATGGCTCGTGCGATTGATTGAGTTTGACACCCTTGGGCTAGCGTATCTATGTATATGTCTACTTATTTATTTAGCAAGCTAAAAAATTATGGAGCCTAACGTTTGCTTGCTAGGAGGATGTCATGTCATTGGAGGAAGTGAGTGAGTTACCAACTTTTCCCCCTCATATAATTTTTCAGTGGCTACAGGTAGATATGCAGGTGTCATTTGGTTAGCTAGCAAGAAATGTGAATCGCTTTGCTAGCTAGCTATGCTGAACTTGAATGACTGTTATTCACAGTTAGCATATCTCTTAGTTGTCAACCAAATGTATTTGGCATTTATCAAACTGGCTGGGAGGCAGGCATGTTCCCATTCAGTTGTCAAAACATGGGTTGGGACAAGCATGCATTAGCAGGCAAGCTGCAGAAGGACGAGCAGGCTACTCGTTGGTCCGTGGTGTATAATGAGGAGCAAAGAGACATTAAATTGCTTATTCTAGTTGCTGATAAGCATGCACCCATTAAGAAAATGACTGTAAAACTGTTAAATCCCTGTGGATCGATAAGGAATTGAAAAATTGTATGGTTGAGAGGGATGAGGCAAATGGAATGGCAAATAAGTCTGGCTGCACAACCGATTGGCAAACTTATTGCAAATTGACAAATCATATGACTAAACTGAATAAAAAGAAGAAGAAACTACATTATGAAACCAAGATAAATTGAATAAAGAATGATAGTAAAAAGCTTTGGAGTGCCTAAAATGAAATTCTGGGGAAAAAAAGGTAAACTCAGCTCCATAATTTATTGAAACAGATGGCTCATTCATCACAAAACCAACTACTTTAATGATTCTTTCATTGGCAAGATTAGAAAACTTAGGCATAACATGCCAGCAAAAAATGCTGACACGACACATCCAAGTATATCTGACCAAATTATGAAAGACAAGCATTGTCATTTTAAATTCCGTAAAGTTAGTGTGGAAGAGGTGAACAAATTATTGTTCTCGATCAACAATGACAAGTTGTTGAAAATGGAAAATTACTGAGGATAATAGTGAACGATATTGCCACTCCTACTAGTCACATCTTAAATTTAAGCCTACTAGAAAGTGTGTGCCCTCGGGCTTGGAGGGAAGCAAAAGTCATTCCGCTACCTAAGAATAGTAAAGCCCCCTTTACTGGCTCAAATAGCCAACCAATCAGCCTGTTACCAACCCTTAGTAAACTTTTGGAAGAAATGGTGTTTGACCAGATACAATGCTATTTTACAGTAAACAAATTGACAAGGACATTCAACAAGCATGGCACTTACACAAATTACTGATGATTGGCTGAGAGAAATTGATGATAAAAAGATTGTTGGGGCTGTTTTGTTAGACATCAGTGCGGCCTTTGACATTCTCAATCGTAGTCTGCTGCTGCAAAACTTGTGTTATGGCTTTACACAGCCTGCTAAATTGTGGATAAAGAGTTACCTGTCTGACAGAACACGTGCTCTTTAATGGAAGCCTCTCCAACATAATCCAGGTAGAATCAGGAATTCCCCAGGGCAGCTGTCTTGGCCTATTTACTTTTAAAAATCTTTACTAATGACATGCCACTGGCTTTGGGTAAAGCAGGTGTCTATGTATGCGGATGACTCAACACTATACATGTCAGCTCCTACAGCGACTGAAATGACTGCAACACTTAAAAGAGTTGCAGTTAGTTTTAGAGTGGGTGGCAAGGAATAAGTTAGTCCTAAATATTTTGAAAATTAAAAGCATTGCATTTTGGACAAATCATTCACTAAACCCTAAACCTCAACTAAATCTTGTAATAAAATAAATACGTTGTGTTAACTAAACTGCTTGGAGTAAGCCTGGATTGTAAACTGTCATAGTCAGAATATGTTGATACAGTAACTAACAGTAGCTAAAATGGGGAGAAGTATGTCTATGATAAGGCGCTGCTCTACCTTCTTCACAGCACTAGCAACAGGGCAAGTCCTACAGGCTCTAGTTTTGTCGCACCTGGACTACTGTTCAGTCGTGTGGTCAGGTGCCACAAAAAGGGACTTAGGAAAATTGCAATTGGTTCAGAACAGGGCAGCACGGCTGACCCTTGGATGTACACAGAGAAGTAATATTAATAATATTCATGTCAATCTCTCTTGGCTCAAAAGTGAAAAATCCAGAAAATCACATTGTATGATTTTAAGTAATTCATTTGCATTTTATTGCATGACATAAGTATTTGATACATCAGAAAAGCAGAACTTAATATTTGGTACAGAAACCTTTGTTTACAATTACAAAGATCATACGTTTCCTGTAATTCTTGACCAGGTTTGCACACACTGCAGCAGGGATTTTGGCCCACTCCTCCATACAGACCTTCTCCAGATCCTTCAGGTTTCGGGGCTGTCGCTGGGCAATACGGACTTTCAGCTCCCTCCAAAGATTTTCTATTGGGTTCAGGTCTGGAGACTGGCTAGGCCACTCCAGGACCTTGAGATGCTTCTTATGGAGCCACTCCTTAGTGGCCCTGGCTGTGTGTTTTGGGTTGTTGTCATGCTGGAAGACCCAGCCACGACCCATCTTCAATGCTCTTACTGAGGGAAGGAGGTTGTTGGCCAAGATCTCGCGATACATGGCCCCATCCATCCTCCCCTCAATACGGTGCAGTCGTCCTGTCCCCTTTGCAGAAAAGCATCCCCAAAGAATGATGTTTCCACCTCCATGCTTCACGGTTGGGATGGTGTTCTTGGGGTTGTACTCATCCTTCTTCTTCCTCCAAACACGGCGAGTGGAGTTTAGACCAAAAAGCTCTATTTTTGTCTCATCAGACCACATGACCTTCTCCCATTCCTCCTCTGGATCATCCAGATGGTCATTGGCAAACTTCAGACAGGCCTGGACATGTGCTGGCTTGAGGGGAACCTTGCGTGTGCTGCAGGATTTTAATCCATGACGGCGTAGTGTGTTACTAATGTTTTTTTTGAGACTGTGGTCCCAGCTCTCTTCAGGTCATTGACCAGGTCCTGCCGTGTAGTTCTGGGCTGATCCCTCACCTTCCTCATGATCATTGATGCTCCACGAGGTGAGATCTTGCATGGAGCCCCAGACTGAGGGTGATTGACCGTCATCTTGAACTTCTTCCAATTTCTAATAATTGCAGTTGTTGCCTTCTCACCAAGCTGCTTGCCTATTGTCCTGTAGCCCATCCCAGTCTTCTGCAGGTCAACAATTTTAGCCCTGATGTCCTTACACAGCTCTCTGGTTACGTGTATGCCAGTATGTTACGTGTATGCGTTTTAGGTAGAGGTGGATTTATTTTCTTAAACTTGGCACCCTGTGTTCTTTGGGTTGTCACGTTGTATGTCCGCGCCCTGTATTGTTGGGCTTATCATTTTGTTTTCCCGAAGTGAAGAGCACTTTTCCCCAGTGGAACTCTCTGCGTCTGGTTCCTTCACCCACCTAGTCCCACGTGACAGGGGGTGAATACTTTTGCAAGGCACTGTATGTGGTTTTGGGGGAGTAGGGGCCTGAGGGCACACAGTCTGAAGGTATTATAATGTTTTTAAAACTGTATAAACTGCTTTAATTTTGCTGGACCCCAGGAAGAGTAGCTGCTGCCTTGGGATCCATAATAAATACAAATACAAATATATTCACCCACTGTGTCGCTCAAAGTCATACGTGCAGTAAACCAGACCCTCAGCGCCACTTCAAACCAGCTAAAGTGCTGCTGAAGGCTGCTGGGCCTAATGACCTGGATGGGTCATGTCATGTGTTACAGTAAACAGCAATGAAGTCATTCCCCCTGTAGTACTCTATGTGGCCCACACACACAGACGCTCCTCTCCAGCTCTCCAGACACACACACTCACGCGGGCACGGACACACACACGCACGTCACACGCACATGCACACACAAGTCACACACGCGCACACACACACACAGACAAACACACACACACGTCTCTCGGAGGTAGTCTGTATTTTCTCTGGGCTTACAGGGAAAGGCCACGTGGAGTTGTAGTCCTATAGAGTCATGCTGCCTCCAGGCCTACAGGACCCCAGAATAATGTGATGAACACCCAAGGCTCTCTGTATTGTTCATAAACACACATGGGAACGTTACATAGGCGGCTGCATCACAGACATCTCACTGTGCAGCCAGTGGGGATCCATTGAAGAGGAACTACTTTGAAGTCTATTGGACCAATGGCCAATTTGTATGAGAAGAGCAGCAGAGATCCCACCCTAATGCATCAAGTGGACTCTCTGCCTGTAACAGTGATGTATAGAGACTAGTAGACTATAGAAGACTAGTACAATGACGGAAGTGAATGTTTTATTTGACCTAGGAAAGAAGCTGTGCAAGTTGCCTCCTCCAACCAAAGATATGTGCAGGAGATTAGAACTGACAGTGTCACTCCTTGCATCTCTAGAGTATGTCATTGACACTACAACACCAGTTGGATATGTTTCTCTTTCTCTGTGTCTCCAAGGAAACAAGTGTGAAAAGCTGAAGCATGGGTATGAATCAATCACCATGGGTATTCAACCAATCACTGGTTGAAATGCCAAAGTTCTTCAGATTTTGTCAGGGAAAGCTTAGTGGTTGAGTTATGGTACCGCAGCAGATGTGTGCTGCGTGCATGTGTATGCGTGTGTTTAAACAGTACCAGTCAAAAGTTTGGACACACCTACTCATTACAGGGTTTTTCTTTATTTGGACAATTTTCTACATTGTAGAATAATCGTGAAGACATCAAAACTATGAAATAACACTTATGGAATCATGTAGTAACCAAAAAAGTGTTAAACAAATCAGAATGCGTTACAGCCAATCAGTTGTGTTGTTACAAGGTAGGGATGGTATACAGAAGATAGCTCTATTTGGCAAAAGACCAAGTCCATATTATGGCAAGAACAGCTCAAATAAGCAAAAAGAAACGACAGTCCATCATTACTTTAAGACATGAAGGTCAGTCAATCCTGAAAATTTCAAGAACTTTGAAAGTTTCCTCAAGTACACTTGCAAAAACCATCAAGCGCTATGATGAAACTGGCTCTCACAAGGACCGCCACAGGAAAGAAAGACCCAGAGTTACCTCTGCTGCAGAGGGTAAGTTCATTAGAGTTGCCAGCCTCATAAATTGCAGCCCAAATAAATGCTTTACAGAGTTCAAGTAACAGACACATCTCAACATCAACTGTTCAGAGGAGACTGCATGAATCAGGCCTTCATGGTCGAATTGCTGCAAAGAAGCCACTACTAAAGGACACCAATAAGAAGAGACTTGCTTGGGCCAAGAAACACACCTCCAGGCTATGTAAGGGCTATTTGACCAAAGAGATGGATGGAGTGCTGCATCAGATGCCCTGGGATCCACAATCACCCGACCTCATCCCAATTGGTTTGGGATGAGTTGGACTATAGAGTGAAGGAAAAGCAGCCAACAAGTGCTCAGCATATGTGGGAAATCCTTCAAGACTGTTGGAAAAGCATTCCAGGTGTAGCTGGTTGAGAGAATGCCAAGAGTGTGCAAAGCTATCATCAAGGCAAAGGGTGGCTACTTTGAAGAATCGAAAATTATGATAATTATTTTATTTATTTGTTTAACACTTTTTTGGTTACTACATGATTACATATGTGTTATTTCATAGTTTTGATGTCTCCACTATTATTCTACAATGTAGAAAATAGTAAAAATAAAGAAAAACCATGCATTTTGACTGGTACTGTATGTCTGTCTGTGTGTTTATGTGCGCTGCCACCCAGCACACTGTTTGTCAATCCTTCGTCAAAAACTCAGAGCAGCTGAACTTGTTCAACAGTCTTGCATCGTCCTCATTCTCATGCCCATATGTACATACAATCCATCCATCCATCCATCCATCCATCCATCCATCCATCCATCCATCCATCCATCTCTCTCTCTCTCTCTCTCTCTCTCTCTCTCTCTCTCTCTCTCTCTCTCTCTCTCTCTCTCTCTCTCTCTCTATCTATCTATCTATCTATTAGTCAATCCTTCGTCAAAAGCTCAGAGCAGCTGAACTTGTTCAACAGTCTTGCATCGTCCTCATTCTCATGCCCATATGTACATACAATCCATCTCGCTCTCTCTCGCTCTCTCTCTTTCCTTCCTCTCGCTCTCTCTCTCTCTGCTTCCTCTCTCTCTCTCTCTCTCTCTCTCTCTCTCTCTCTCTCTCTCTCTCTCTCTCTCTCTCTCTCTCTCTCTCTCTCTGCTTCCTCTCTCTCTCTCTCTCTCTCTCTCTCTCTCTCTCTCTCTCTCTCTCTCCTCTCTCTCCTCTCTCTCTCTCTCTCTCTCTCTCTCTCTCTCCCTCTCCCTCTCCCTCTCCCTCTCTCTCTCTCTCTCTCTCTCTCTCTCTCTCTCTCTCTCTCTCTCTCTCTCTCTCTCTCTCTCTCTCTCTCTCTCTCTCTCTCTCTCCCTCTCTCTCTCTCTCGCTCTCTCTCTCTCTCTCTCTCTCTCTCTCTCTCTCTCTCTCTCCCTCTCTCTCTCTCTCACCTTCCTCTATTCACTTTCCCTCTCAGCAGTAATCACTGATGAATGTCATGGTGGTCCCTGAAGCGAGGCTATCTGACCGTGTGGAGATACTGCTAGGTGTTATCTGCTGGGTAGAATGGGATGGCCCATGTTGGCGGCTGTGTGTGTGTGTGTGATGGTGGATCACGTCAGTGTAAGTGAATTTAAACACAGCTGTCCATTATCTGCATGGATACACAGACAGTGGCTGGTCCCCAAGGCCAGGGACAGAGACTATCACTTGTAAACTCATTTGTATCATAATATTATTGCCAAATGGAGTGGACAATAACATTTTCCTATTCTACTGTTTTATAGTATATTGTTTTATATTACATTGTTTCATATTCCATTGTTTTATATTCTATTATTTCCTATTCTACTGTTTTATAGTATATTGTTTTATATTACATTGTTTCATATTCCATTGTTTTATATTCCAGTGTTTTATATTCTATTATTTCATATTCTATTGTTTTATATTGTGTATTCTAGTCTATTGGTTCATGTTCTATTGTTTTCTATTATATTGTTGCATATTCTATTATTTTCTATTCTAGTGTTTCATATTCTATTGTTTCATATTCTATTGTTTAATATTCTATTGTTTTCTATTCTATTGTTTCCTATTCTATTATTTTCTATTCTTTTGTTTCATATTCTATTCTATTATCAATTTAAAAAAATAATTTATGCTCAACTTTGTCTTTCTGTGACACATTGACTTTCCTTTCCTTATTGCTTTCAGGTTTGGACAATACAGTACCGCCACTCTGATTATAATACTTGTTGATATCACCTCTCCTCTTCCAATAGTTTATTATTTTTAGGTGGGTGTTTGTGATGTTTCACTTCCCTGAGGTGAAGGCAACGATGCCAATATTGAAAGCAGCAGGTTTCTCTTATCAACTACACCAACAGGACTGTGTGTGTGTGTGTGTGTGTGTGTGTGTGTGTGTGTGTGTGTGTGTGTGTGTGTGTGTGTGTGTGTGTGTGTGTGTGTGCGTGTGCGTGTGCGTGTGCGTGTGCGTGTGCGCGTGCGTGTGCGTGTGTGTGTGTGTGTGTGTGTGTGTGTGTGTGTGTGTGTGTGTGTGTCCATTCACTAGTATGTGGGTGGTATAGGGCTCATATCTTTTCTCTGGGTGGTCATATTTGGAGAACATGATGTCCAAAAAAGGAAAGTTCATTTGCTGGGCGATGTGAGTATTTTCGTCTATATAAACTCTTGCCTGCAGTGTAAATCTTCTTAATTCCTATGAACAATTTAATGAATCTTTCTCAGAATTTCTGTTTCTCAGAATGTCTATTTTGCTTTCGTAGAAAAAGGAAGTAGAGGAATTTTGTCAGGGTAATTTATTGTTTAGTATTGGGAACACCATCATGTCAAGAAAACAGTAGAGAAAGTAGAGAGGTCCTGAAAGAACAGAGTTACGGAGGGCAGCCAGGCGGGGGGTGAGGGGTGGGAGGTATGAATGCTCTAGCTTCTTGACCTCTTAGCATTAGAAGTGTTGTAAGGTCAAACCCCAGTGATGACAAGCTGAGCTGGTATTTAAAGTGGTCTCGCAGCAGCACCTCCATTCTCCCCATCCTGGGTGTCTGTGTTGTATTATGTGTGACTTATGTGTGTGTGTGTTTGGGGGAGTCCTGCTCCTTGTGCGGAGTAGGTGGGCAGGGGTTACCCTGTGGGGTTCTGGAGCCAGTAGGGCTTTCTTTCTCCATTGTTTAGAAGGCTGAGGAGCCGAAGGGGGCCGGAGGGTCGGTGGGCCAGCCAGTATTGATGCTGAAGGTATTGGTGGGCACAGCGTGTGGAGGCTTATACCCCTGGAGGAACTGAGGTGAGAGGGGGGTGGGTGAGGTGAAAGTAATTACAGATGATATAAGGACTCAAAAGAGAGTAAATTGATTAAAGGAAATGGGTGACCAGGAAGTAGACAGGGGTCTTTGTTTTCACTTCAATTAAATCAAATATCTTGGTGGTCCCTGTCTCTTTCTACTTCTCTCTCTCTCTCTCTCTCTCTCTCTCTCTCTCTCTCTCTCTCTCTCTCTCTCTCTCTCTCTCTCTCTCTCTCTCTCTCTCTCTCTCTCTCTCTCTCTCTTTCTCAGCCCTGATCCGTGGGGGTGAAACTCTGTCATCATATCCCAGCAGGACATTGGGGAACAGGGAGTATGGCTGAGGTAGAGGTGCTGGGTTTGGGTGGGTGGGGTGAGGTGAGGTGGTGTGGGGTGGAGGTTGGCGAATGGTGCGTGATTTCTTGGAAGGTGGTCAGGTTTGGAGAGGTGATGCGATGATGATTGATTGCTGGACTACAAGCTCTCCTGAGAGGCAGAGTGTGATAATGTGTGTTTATGCTACTGTACACTACAGATGTAGGATCTTAATTTGAGACAGTTTGCTCAACATTTTTAATTGGAAATTACAAACTTTAAAGGCCTTTTTAAGCCGCACTATCAGTTTGCATTTCCTGCTGTACAGGAAAACTCTCAGCAACAAAAGAGTGATCAAATTAAGATCCTACATCTGTAGAGAGACATGTTGAAAGGACATCAGCAGGCTCCAACATACAGGAATGGTGCTAGAGTGAATATATAGAGTAGTGTCAGTGCATACACAGTACATATGATGGGGGAAAACTGTACACAATGTATTCTTGGTCGTTTTATTGTAAGGCATTTGCATTTCAAGCATTTAAAACATGTTTACTTTGAATGCTGCATTCAGTGTGGTCTCCAGAATTTCTCTCTCAAAGGAATGTCCACCTAGAATATACATGAAAACTTTCCTGTAAAGCCAGTAAAATCGTACATGAGTTTCTAATATGTGTGAATTTATACGCATGTGGAAAAAATATGTATCCGCCCGCCAACTAATCCTGCGTCCCTCAACAAAACATTTTAAATCATGTCCCTCCCTCTCTCTGCCCCATAAAACTATTAATATTGTATGTTCGCTCGCGTATGCCAAGCAAGAAACGGAACGAAAGAAGAGAGAGAGGGGGGGGACAACAGGTTGTCAGTGTGGCTCACAACAAAATAGCATTTCCCCCCTCCAGCATAGCCTCCACAGATGTTTCATTCAGCCTGATGGCAGCCAGGCAGGCCACTCTAAGAAGTGCTCTAGCCCCTGACGGAATTCAGCCCCATTGTGCCGCTTAAGGAGGGCAGCCCGGCCCGCTGTTTACTGCTAGTCCCCCCTCCTCTCCCTCCTACCCCCTCCCTCTGCCCCTCTGCGTGTTAGCAGGGGGAACAATTGGGGAGGGCCCTGCCTTAGAGCGGGGCGGTGCGGCGGGTCACAGAATGGGCTGTGAATCTGTGTGCCTCTGAATCCTCCGGGTGGGTGGTCCGGCCGGCTCTCTCCCCCTCCCTCCTACTCCCCTCCTCCTATGCTCCCCTCCCCAACACCTCCGAGGAGAGCGATTAGCTCATCCACTCGGCCCAGGCCAGCCCCACCAGCTACAGTGCTCCAGATCCCCAGCCACACAGCCTGGGCTTGTGATGTGACGATAAGTGGCCCGGGGACCTGGCCATGGTGGGGTCTCTATTCAGGCCTAGATTAGCAGTCCCCAGTTGGCCCCCGTGCAGGCCGGGCCCCAATAGTCTGCTGCTGGAGGGCCGCCGGTGGCTCTCTGAACCAGGCTGGAGACTGGGTGGCAGTTAACACTAATCCGGGTTGCTGCTTACCTCTGGCATGGGGAAATAAACAGTCATAAATTAACCTTCACCCCTCTGCTTCTGACACACACACGCAGGGACATACACACACGTACATACACACACGCACAGACACGTGTGCACAGGCACGCATGCTCGCGCACACACACACACACACTAAAACTCACACATTCTCTGTCCCATGAGAATATAATATCCATTCCTACTGTAGTAGAGGCCTAGAGAGATAAGTGGAAACAGAAAAGGGTTTCTCCAGTATAGAATTTCTAATTATTGTGAAATTAGAAAATAAATGTCTGCATTATTCTTTATCTAGATGTATTAATCTTATTTCAGTCCTGAGTGTTCTTCATTTATATTTGTCAAAATGAAGCTAAAAAGAGAGCTTACACAATAAGCACAAACGTCACTCCACAAAGACCTCCCAAACACCACTACAATTTAAGAAAACCACATATGGTTTATTTCTATTTCAACTGTTTTTCTGCCTGTTGTTTTTACATAGAAATCTGCTAAACAGACCTTGACTCTCTGGGTTTGGAATTTCCCCTCAGTCTGAGATATACTTTTAGATACAATATAGCAACTGAGTAATTTCAATGGACAATATAGAGACCCTTAGTTTGCAATGTCTCAACTAGAACACACAAGGGACATGGGATATTCAACAACAATTTGCAGTACTTTGAATAATAATTTAACTTCACCACCATAAAGAGCATACCTGTAATATATAATTCATTTTATAGGAAAGACTATTCATCCTATCCAGTCTCAAGCTGGCTGCTTTCCTTAGTGAACGGTGACACCTAGAGACAGGAAAGTAATACTGCACTGTCTATGACTAGCACAAGCATTGGCAGATTAGAATTGGGGTCCTACAGGAATAAACTGTCAATGCTCAGCCTCTAATAACATTCCTAGTTTCATCTAATATGCAACATCATTACAAGTTTAATCCAAAAAGTAATCAACTACAGCTCTACTGTTGTTTAGCTTGTAGCTCTACTGCTGACAGTGTCATGATGTCACACATAGACGTGAGAGCATTCGGTTCAGGGGACCACTAGGGGACCCGTTGCCTAGCTCCCAGTACTGTATGCTGGTGTGTTTATTGTGTAGCACTTTGCTCTAAACACCAGGGATACAATGGAGTGGCTGTCACTCTCAATGTCCACGTGGCACATCTGGATGACTGAGGGCTAAATCATATTAGCTCAATACTGTAGGCTACACAGTTCTCTATGCTCAGTATAGATCCATAGATAGATCCACGGATGATGCAACCGCCATCGTACTGCACACTGCCCTATCCCATCTGGACAAGAGGAGGTGAAAAGCTTCAAGTTCCTCGGCGTACACATCACTGACAATCTGAAATGGTCAACCCACACAGACAGTGTGGTGAAGAAGGTGCAACAGAGCCTCTTCAACCTCAGGAGGCTGAAGTAATTTGGCTTGCCCCCATAGACTCTCACAAATCTTTATAGATTCACCATTGAAAGCATCCTGTCGGGCTGTATCACCGCCTGGTACGGCAACTGCACCATCCGCAACCTCAGGGCTCTCTATTATTTGGTATTTTATTAGGATTCCCATTGGCTGTTGCAAAAGCAGTAGCTACTCTTCCTGGGGTCCACACAAAACATTAAACATAATACAGAACATTAATAGACAAGAACAGCTCAAGGACAGAACTACATGAAACATTTGTATAAAGGCACTCGTAGCCTACATATCATCACATACACACAAACTATCTAGGTCAAATAGGGGAGAGGCGTTGTCCTGTGAGGTGTTGCTTTATCTGTTTTTTTTAAACTAGGTTTGCTGTTTATTTGAACAATATGAGATGGAATGGAGTTCCATGCAATAATGGCTCGATATAATACTGTTCGCTGTCTTGATTTTGGAGACTGTGAAAAGACTCCTGGTGGCATGTCTGGCGGGGTAAGTGTGTGTGTCAAAGCTGTGTGTAAGTTGACCATGCAAACAAGTTGGGATTTTCAACACAATGTTTCTTATAAAAAGAAGAAGGGATGCAGTCAGTCTCTCCTCAACTCTTAGCCAAGAGAGACTGGCATGCATAGTATTTATATCAGCCCTCTGACTACAATGAAGAGCAAGATGTGAGGCTCTGTTCTGGGCCAGCAACTACTTAACTAGGTCTTTCCTTGCAGCACTCGACCACATGCCTGGACAATAATCAAGATAACACAAAACTAGAGCCTGCAGAACTTGCTTTTAGGAGTGTGGTGTCAAAAAAGCAGAGCATCTCTTTACTACAGACAGATCTCTCCCCATCTTTACAACCATTGAATCTATATGTTTTGACCATGACAGTTTACAATCTAAGGTAACGCCAAGTAATTTAGTCTCCTCAACTTGTTCAACAGCCACACCATTCATTATCAGATTCAGCTGAGTTGTAGAACTTGGGGAATGATTTGTACCAATTACAATGATCTTAGTTTTGGAGATGTTCAGGACCAGTTTATTACTGGCCACCCATTCCAAAACAGACTGCAACTCTTTGTTAAGTGTTTCAGTGACTTCATTAGCTGTGTTTGCTGATGCGTATATGGTTGAATCATTAGCATACATGGACACATGTTTAATGCCAGTGGCAGGTCATTGGTAAAAATAGAAATGCTATTTCACCACACTTTACATGTTTGACGTTAGAGAAGCTTCCATTAAAGAAAACCCTTTGAGTTCTAGTCGATAGATAGCTCTGAATCCACTATATGGAAAAAGCCATAACACATTCGTTTTTTCAACAACAGGTTATGGTCAATAATATCAAAGGCTGCACTGAAATTTAACAGTACAACTCCCATAATATTCTTATTATCAATTTCTTTCAACCAATCATCAGTCATTTATGTCAGTGCAGTACACGTTGAGTGCCCTCTCTATAAGCATGCTGAAAGTCTATTGTTAATTTGTTTACAATCTGCTTGCTTGCTAACCCGGTCTGCTAACTGCTAGCTTGCCAGCCCCGGTCAGCTAACTGCTAGCTTGTTTAGCCCCGGCCTACTAACTGTTAGTGTGTTAGCATCGGCCTGCTAACTGTCTGAATCGCCGTGTTCCCAGTCAGCCCAACCACTCACTGGACCCATATGTTCACTTGGCTACGCATGCCTCACTCTAATATCAATATGCCTCATCCATTGCTGTCCTAGTTAGTGATTACTGTCTTATTTCACTGTAGAGCCTCTAGCCCTGCTCAATATGCCTTAACCAACCATGTTGTTCCACCTCCTACATATGCGATGACATCACCTGGTTTAAACGTCTCTAGAGACTATATCTCTCTCATCATTACTCAATGCCTAGGTTTACCTCCAATGTACTCACATCCTACCTTACCTTTGGTTGTACACTATGCCTTGAATCTATGCTATCGTGCCCAGAAACCTGCTCCTTTAACTCTCTGTTCCAAACGTGCTAGACGGCCAGTTCGTATAGCCCTTAGCCGTACCCTTATCCTACTTCTCCTCTGTTCTTCTGGTGATGTAGAGGTTAATCCAGGTCATGTAGTGCCTAGCTCCACTCTCACTCCCCTGGTGCTCTCATTTGTTGACTTCTGTAACCGTAAAAGCCTTGGTTTCATGCATGTTAACATTAGAAGCCTACTCCCTAAGTTTTACTCACTGCTTTAGCACACTCTGCCAACCTGGATGTCTTAGCCGTGTCTGAATCCTGGCTTAGGAAAACCACCAAAAACCCTGAAATCTCCATCGCTAACTATAACATTTTCCGCCAAGATAGAACTGCCAAATGGGGCGGTGTTGCAATCTACTGCAAAGATAGCCTGCAGAGTTCTGTCATACTATCCAAGTCTGTACCCAAACAATTCGAGCTTCTACTTCTAAAAATTCACCTTTCCAGAAACAAGTCTCTCACTGTTGCCGCTTGCTATAGACCTCCCTCTGCCCCCAGCTGTGCCCTAGATACCATATGTGAATTGATTTCCCCCCATCTATCTTCTGAGCTAGTGCTACTAGGTGACCTAAACTGGGACATACTTAACACCCCGGCCATCCTACAATCCAAGCTTGATGCCCTCAATCTCACACAAATGATCAATGAACCTACCAGATACAACTCCAAATCCGTAAACACGGGCACCCTCATAGATGTCATCCTAACTAACTCACCCTCCAAATACACCTCTGCTATTTTCAATCAAGATCTCAGCGATCACTGCCTCATTGCCTGCATCCATAATGGTTCTGCGACCAAACGACCACCCCTCATCACTGTCAAACGCTCCCTTAAACACTTCTGTGAGCAGGCCTTTCTAATTGACCTGGCCTGGGTATCCTGGAATGACATTGACCTCATCCCGTCAGTAGATGATGCCTGGCTATTCTTTAAAAGTGCCTTCCTCACCATCTTAAATAAGCATGCCCCATTCAATTGTTTTAACTAGGAATAGATATAGTACTTGGTTCACTCCAGACCTGTCTGCCCTTGACCAGCACAAAAACATCCTGTGGTGTTCTATATTAGCATCGAATAGCCCCCGTCATATGCAACTTTTCAGGGAAGTTAGAAACAAATATACACAGGCAGTTAGGAAAGCTAAGGCTAGCTTTATTAAACAGAAATTTGCATCCTGTAGTACTAACTCAAACAAGTTCTGGGACACTGTAAAGTCCATGGAGAATAAGAGCACCTCCTCCCAGCTGCCCACTGCTCTGAGGCTAGGAAACACTGTCACCACCGATAAATCCACTATAATTGAGAATTTCAATAAGCATTTCTCTATGGCTGGCCATGCTTTCCACCTGGCTACCCCTACCCCGGTCAACTGCCCGGCACCCTCCACAGCAACCCGCCAAAGCCCCCACCATTTCTCCTTCACAAAAATCTGGACCACTACAAATCAGCCGGACTAGACAATCTGGACCCTCTCTTTCTAAAATGATCTACCGAAATTGTTGCAACCCCTATTACTAGCCTGTTCAACCTCTCTTTCGTATCGTCTGAGATTCCCAAAGATTGGAAAGCTGCCGCAGTCATCCCTCTCTTCAAAGGGGGTGACACTCTAGACCCAAACTGCTACAGACCTATATCTATCCTACCCTGTCTTTCTAAGGTCTTCGAAAGCCAAGTTAACAAACAGACTACCAACCATTTCGAATCCCACCGTACCTTCTCCGCTATGCAATCTGGTTTCAGAGCTGGTCATAGGTGCACCTCAGCCACGCTCAAGGTCCTAAACGACATCATAACAGCCATCGATAAGAGACATTACTGTGCAGCCGTATTCATCGACCTGACCAAGGCTTTCAACTCTGTCAATCACCACATTCTTATTGGCAGACTCGACAGCCTTTGTTTCTCAAATAATTGCCTCGCCTGGTTTACCAACTACTTCTCTGATAGAGTTCAGTGTGTCAAATCGGAGGGCCTGTTGTCCGGACCTCTGGCAGTCTCTATGGGGGTGCCACATGGTTCAATTCTCGGGCCGACTCTCTTCTCTGTATACAACAATAATGTTGCTCTTACTGCTGGTGATTTACATTTACATTTACATTTAAGTCATTTAGCAGACGCTCTTATCCAGAGCGACTTACAAATTGGTGCATTCACCTTATGACATCGAGTGGAACAGCCACTTTACAATAGTGCATCTAAATCTTTTAGGGGGGGGGGTGAGAAGGATTACTTATCCTATCCTAGGTATTCCTTAAAGAGGTGGGGTTTCAGGTGTCTCCGGAAGGTGGTGATTGACTCCGCTGTCCTGGCGTCGTGAGGGAGTTTGTTCCACCATTGGGGGGCCAGAGCAGCGAACAGTTTTGACTGGGCTGAGCGGGAACTGTACTTCCTCAGTGGTAGGGAGGCGAGCAGGCCAGAGGTGGATGAACGCAGTGCCCTTGTTTGGGTGTAGGGCCTGATCAGAGCCTGGAAGTACTGAGGTGCCGTTCCCCTCACAGCTCCGTAGGCAAGCACCATGGTCTTGTAGCGGATGCGAGCTTCAACTGGAAGCCAGTGGAGAGAGCGGAGGAGCGGGGTGACGTGAGATAACTTGGGAAGGTTGAACACCAGACGGGCTGCGGCGTTCTGGATGAGTTGTAGGGGTTTAATGGCACAGGCAGGGAGCCCAGCCAACAGCGAGTTGCAGTAATCCAGACGGGAGATGACAAGTGCCTGGATTAGGACCTGCGCCGCTTCCTGTGTGAGGCAGGGTCGTACTCTGCGGATGTTGTAGAGCATGAACCTACAGGAGCGGGCCACCGCCTTGATGTTAGTTGAGAACGACAGGGTGTTGTCCAGGATCACGCCAAGGTTCTTAGCGCTCTGGGAGGAGGACACAATGGAGTTGTCAACCGTGATGGCGAGATCATGGAACGGGCAGTCCTTCCCCGGGAGGAAGAGCAGCTCCGTCTTGCCGAGGTTCAGCTTGAGGTGGTGATCCGTCATCCACACTGATATGTCTGCCAGACATGCAGAGATGCGATTCGCCACCTGGTCATCAGAAGGGGGAAAGGAGAAGATTAATTGTGTGTCGTCTGCATAGCAATGATAGGAGAGACCATGTGAGGTTATGACAAAGCCAAGTGACTTGGTGTATAGCGGGAATAGGAGAGGGCCTAGAACAGAGCCCTGGGGGACACCAGTGGTGAGAGCGCGTGGTGAGGAGGCAGATTCTCGCCACGCCACCTGGTAGGAGCGACCTGTCAGGTAGGACGCAATCCAAGCGTGGGCCGCGCCGGAGATGCCCAACTCAGAGAGGGTGGAGAGGAGGATCTGATGGTTCACAGTATCGAAGGCAGCCGATAGGTCTAGAAGGATGAGAGCAGAGGAGAGAGAGTTAGCTTTAGCACTGCGGAGCGCCTCCGTGATGCAGAGAAGAGCAGTCTCAGTTGAATGACTAGTCTTGAAACCTGACTGATTTGGATCAAGAAGGTCATTCTGAGAGAGATAGCGGCAGAGCTGGCCAAGGACGGCACGTTCAAGAGTCTTGGAGAGAAAAGAAAGAAGGGATACTGGTCTGTAGTTGTTGACATCGGAGGGATCGAGTGTAGGTTTTTTCAGAAGGGGTGCAACTCTCGCTCTCTTGAAGACGGAAGGGACGTAGCCAGCGGTCAGGGATGAGTTGATGAGCGAGGTGAGGTAAGGGAGAAGGTCTCCGGAAATGGTCTGGAGAAGAGAGGAGGGGATAGGGTCAAGCGGGCAGGTTGTTGGGCGGCCGGCCGTCACAAGACGCAAGATTTCATCTGGAGAGAGAGGGGAGAAAGAGGTCAGAGCACAGGGTAGGGCAGTGTGAGCAGAACCAGCGGTGTCGTTTGACTTAGCAAACGAGGATTGGATGTCGTCGACCTTCTTTTCAAAATGGTTGACGAAGTCATCTGCAGAGAGGGAGGAGGGGGGAGGGGGAGGAGGATTCAGGAGGGAGGAGAAGGTGGCAAAGAGCTTCCTAGGGTTAGAGGCAGATGCTTGGAATTTAGAGTGGTAGAAAGTGGCTTTAGCAGCAGAGACAGAGGAGGAAAATGTAGAGAGGAGGGAGTGAAAGGATGCCAGGTCCGCAGGGAGGCGAGTTTTCCTCCATTTGCGTTTGGCTGCCCGGAGCCCTGTTCTGTGAGCTCGCAATGAGTCGTCGAGCCACGGAGCGGGAGGGGAGTACCGGCCTGGAGGATAGGGGACATAGAGAGTCAAAGGATGCAGAAAGGGAGGAGAGGAGGGTTGAGGAGGCAGAATCAGGAGATAGGTTGGAGAAGGTTTGAGCAGAGGGAAGAGATGATAGGATGGAAGAGGAGAGAGTAGCGGGGGAGAGAGAGCGAAGGTTGGGACGGCGCGATACCATCCGAGTAGGGGCAGTGTGGGAGGTGTTGGATGAGAGCGAGAGGGAAAAGGATACAAGGTAGTGGTCGGAGACTTGGAGGGGAGTTGCAATGAGGTTAGTGGAAGAACAGCATCTAGTAAAGATGAGGTCAAGCGTATTGCCTGCCTTGTGAGTAGGGGGGGAAGGTGAGAGGGTGAGGTCAAAAGAGGAGAGGAGTGGAAAGAAGGAGGCAGAGAGGAATGAGTCAAAGGTAGACGTGGGGAGGTTAAAGTCGCCCAGAACTGTGAGAGTTGAGCCGTCCTCAGGAAAGGAGCTTATCAAGGCATCAAGCTCATTGATGAACTCTCCGAGGGAACCTGGAGGGCGATAAATGATAAGGATGTTAAGCTTGAAAGGGCTGGTAACTGTGACAGCATGGAATTCAAAGGAGGCGATAGACAGATGGGTAAGGGGAGAAAGAGAGAATGACCACTTGGGAGAGATGAGGATCCCGGTGCCACCACCCCGCTGACCAGAAGCTCTCGGGGTGTGCGCGAGAACACGTGGGCGGACGAGGAGAGAGCAGTAGGAGTAGCAGTGTTATCTGTGGTGATCCATGTTTCCGTCAGTGCCAAGAAGTCGAGGGACTGGAGGGAGGCATAGGCTGAGATGAACTCTGCCTTGTTGGCCGCAGATCGGCAGTTCCAGAGGCTACCGGAGACCTGGAACTCCACGTGGGTCGTGCGCGCTGGGACCACCAGATTAGGTGGCCGCGGCCACGCGGTGTGGAGCGTTTGTATGGTCTGTGCAGAGAGGAGAGAACAGGGATAGACAGACACATAGTTGACAGGCTACAGAAGAGGCTACGCTAATGCAAGGAGATTGGAATGACAAGTGGACTACACGTCTCGAATGTTCAGAAAGTTAAGCTTACGTAGCAAGAATCTTATTGACTAAAATGATTAAAATGATACAGTACTGCTGAAGTAGGCTAGCTGGCAGTGGCTGCGTTGTTGACACTACACTAATCAAGTCGTTCCGTTGAGTGTAATAGTTTCTACAGTGCAGCTATTCGGGGCTAGCTGGCTCGCTAGCAGTGTTGATTACGTTACGTTGCGTTAAAAGAACGACAATAGCTGGCTAGCTAACCTAGAAAATCGCTCTAGACTACACAATTATCTTTGATACAAAGACGGCTATGTAGCTAGCTATGTAGCTAGCTACGATCAAGCAAATCAAACCGTTGTGCTGTAATGAAATGAAATGAAAATGTGATACTACCTGTGGAGCGAAGCGGAATGCGACCGGGTTGTTGAGTGGGAAGTTATATTCGGTAGACGTTGGCTAGCTGTTAGCTGTTAGCTGTTAGCTAGCTAGCAGTGTCTCCTACGTTAAGGACGACAAATAGCTGGCTAGCTAACCTCGGTAAATTAAGATAATCACTCTAAGACTACACACTCTCTGGTACTCTGATTCTCTGGTACATCTCTACGCAGATGACACCATTCTGTATACTTCTGGCCCCTCTTTGGACACTGTGTTAACGAACCTCCAGACGAGCTTCAATGCCATACAACTCTCCTTCCGTGGCCTCCAACTGCTCTTAAACGCAAGTAAAACTAAATGCATGCTCTTCAACCGATCACTGCCCGCACCTGCTCGCCCGTCCATCATCACTACTCTGGACGGCTCTGACTTAGAATACGTGGACAATTACAAATACCTAGGTGTCTGGTTAGACTGTAAACTCTCCTTCCAGACTCACATTAAGCATCTCCAATCCAAAATTGCATCTAGAATCGACGTCCTATATTGCAACAAAGCATCCTTCACTCATACTGCCAAAAATACCCTCGTAAAACTAACCATCCTACTGATCCTCGACTTCGGTGATGTCATCTTGAAAATAGCCTCCAACACTCTACTCAACAAACTGGATGCAGTCTATCACAGTGCCATCCGTTTTGTCACCAAAGCCCACTACCCTACACTACCCACCATTGCGACCTGTATGCTCTCGTTGGTTGGCCCTCGCTTCACACTCGTCGCCAAACCCACTGGCTACAGGTTATCTACATCTCTCTCTGCTCCTTTGCACCCCAGTATCTCTACTTGCACATTCATCTTCTTTTCTTTTGTTCTACTGTGTTATTGACTATGTTTTGTTTATTCCATGTGTAACTCTGTGTTGTTGTATGTGTCAAATTGCTATACTTTATTGTGGCCAGTTCGCAGTTTCAAATGAGAACTTATTCTCAACTAGCCTACCTGGTTAAATAAAGGTTAAATAAATAATTTAAAAATACAGAGAAATAGCAGTGTATTTGGTCAAACACCATTTTTTCCAAAGGTTTGCTAAGCGCTGGCAGTAGGATTATTGGTCTGCTGTTAAAACCAGAAAGGACACTTTACTACTCTTGAGTAGCGGAATTGCTTTGGACCAATCCCCGTCATTTGTGTGAAGAAAAGACTGAGAGAAAAGGGGGTGGAGGTTGGGCTGCCTTCTGAGAATTTGTAGGCGAGCAGGTAAACTCCCACTGCCATTCGTTCTATTGGTCAACGTGCAATCATTGGAAAATAAAATCGATGATCTACGATCAAGATTATCCGACCAACGAGACATTAAAAACTGTAATATCTTATGTTTCACCGAGTCGTGAGTCGAACGACGACACGGATAATATACGGCTGGCAGGATTTTCCATGCACCGGCAGAACAGAGAAGCTACGTCTGGTAAGAGGAGGGGTGGGGGTGTGTGTCTATTTGCCAATAACAGCTTGTGCTCGATGTCTAATATTGAAGAAGTCTTGAGGTATTGCTCGCCTGAGGTAGAGGACCTTTTGATAAGTTGTAGACCACACTATCTACCAAGAGAGTTCTCATCTATATTATTCGTAGCCATCTATTTACCACCACAGACCAATGCTGGCACTAAGACTGCACTCAACCAACTCTATAAGGCCATAAGCAAACAAGAAAATGCTCATCCAGAAGCGGCACTCCAGTGGCCCGGAACTATAATGCAGGCAAACTTAAATCAGTTTTACCTCATTTCTACCAGCATGTCACGTGTGTAACCAGAGGGAAAAAACTCTAGTCCACCTTTATTCCACACCCAGAGATGCATACAAAGCTCTACCCCGCCCTCCAATTGGCAAATCTGATCATAATTCTATCCTCCTGATTCCTGCTTACAAGCAAAAACTAAAGCAGGAAGTACAAGTGACTCGCTCAATACGGATGTGGACAGATGACGCGGATGCTACGCTACAGGACTGTTTTGCTAGCACAGACTGGAATATGTTCCGGGATTTATCCAATGGTATCATATACCACCTCAGTCATTGGCTTTATCAATAAGTGCATCGACGACGTGACTGTACGTACATATCCCAACCAGAAGCCATGGATTACAGGCAACATTCACATCGAGCTAAAGGCTAGAGCTGCCGCTTTCAAGGTGCGGACACAGATCTGGACTCCTTATAAGATATCCCCCTATGCTCTCAGACAAACCATCAAACAAGCAAAGTGTCAATACAGGATTAAGATTGAATCCTACTGCACCGGCTCTGACGCTCGTCGGATCTGCCAGGGCTGGGAAACTATTATGGACTACAAAGGGAAACCCAGACGTGAGCTGCCCAGTGACGCAAGCCTACCAGACGAGCTAAAGGCCTTTTATGCTCGCTTCGAGGCAAGCAACACTGAAGCATGCACGAGAGCACCAGTTGTTCTGGACAACTGTGTGATAATGCTCTCAGTAGCCAATGTGAGCAAGACTTTTAAACAGGTCAACATTCACAAAGCCACGGGGCCAGACGGATTACCAGGACGTGTACTCAAAGCATGCGCGGACCAAATGGCAACTGTCTTCATTGACCTTTTCAACCTCTCCCTGGCCGAGTCTGTAATGCCTACATGTTTCAAGCAGACCTCCATAGTCCCTGTGCCCAAGGAAGCGAAGGTAACCTGCCATAAATGATTACCCCCCCGTAGCACTCATGTCGGTAGCCATGAAGTGCTTTGAAAGGCTGGTCATGGCTCACATCAACAGCATCCTCCCGGGTACCCTAGACCCACTCCAATTCGCATACCGCCCCAACATATCCACATATGACGCAACCTCAATCGCACTCCACACTGCCCTTTCCCACCTGAACAAAAGGAATATGAAAATGCTGTTCATTGACTACAGCTCAGCGTTCAACACCATAGTGCCCACGAAGCTCATCACTAAGCTAAGGACCCTGGGACTAAACACTTCCCTCTGCAACTGGATCCTGGACTTCCTGACAGGCCTCCCCCAGGTGGTAAGGGTAGGCAACCACACGTCTGCCACGCTGATCCTCAACACTGGGGCCCCTCAGGGGTGTGTACTTAGTCCTCTATTGTACTCCCTGTTCACCCACAACTGCGTGGCCAAACACAACTCCAACACCATCATTAAGTTTGCTGACGACACAACAGTGGTAGGCCTGATCACTGACAACGATGAGACAGCCTATAAGGAGGAGGTCAGAGACCTGGCAGTGTGGTGCCAGGACAACAACCTCTCCCTCAATGTGAGCAAAACAAAGGAGCTGATCGCGGACTACAGGAAAAGGCCGATCATGATCCAAACACACCAAGACAGTCGTGAAGAGGGCACGACAACACCTTTTCCCCCACAGGAGACTGAAAAGATTTGGCATGCGTCCCCAGATCCTCAAAATTTCTACAGCTGCACCATCAAGACCGGTTGAATCACGTCCTGGTATGGCACCTGCTCAGCATCTGTCCAAAAGGCTATTGAGGGTAATGCGTACGGCCAGGTACATCACTGGGGCCAAGCTTCTTGTCATCCAGGACCGATATACTAGGCTGAGTCAGAGGAAGGCCCCAAAAATTGTCAGACTCCAGTCACCCAAGTCATAGACTGTTTTCTCTGCTACCGCACGGCAAGCAGTACCGGAGCGCCAATTCTAGGACCCAAAGGCTCCTTAACAGCTTCTACCCCCAAACCATAAGACTGCTGAACAATTAATCAAATGGCCAACGGACTATTTACATTGACAGCCCCCCCCCGTATATTTGTTTTGTATACTACTGCTACTCACTGTTTATTATCTATGCATAGTCACTTCACCCCTACCGACATGTACAAATATTTTCTTAACTCTTCTTGAGCTGCACTATTGGTTAAGGGCTTGTAAGTAAGCATTTCACGTTAAAGTCTACACTTGTTGTATTCGTTGCATTTGACAAATAAAGTTAGATTTGATTTGATCATTAAGCTTGGCTTCATAATACAGTTTCTTCTTCTTTTGTTGAGTTGAGTCACATAATTTCTCAATTTGCAGTAAGTCAGCTAGTCAGATGTGCAGCCAGAATTATTAGCCACTCCTTTTCTCTATCAGCCACTCCCCATCTCTATCAACCGTAACGTTTTTCAATTCCTCATCAATCCATGGAACCTTAACAGTTCTAAAAGTCAGTTTCTTTTAATAGGTGCATGTTTATAAACAATTGGAATAAGACATTTCCTAAATTCATCAGCATCTGGATGCTCCTTATTAATCACATCAGACCAACAAATATTTTTAACATCATCCACATAAGAGTCACAGCAAAATATTTTGTATGATCTCTTTACACTATTTTAGGCCCAGCTTTCGGGAACTTTGGCTTTCCTGGATATAGTCACTATATTGTGATCACTGCATCCAATGGGTACGGATACAGCTTTAGAACAAAGTTCTACAGTATCAGTAAAAATGTGATACATGATATTGTTCCAGTAGTGTTTGTAAACACCCTGGTAGGTTGATTAATAACCTGAACCAGATTACAGGCACTGGTTAAAGTGAGAAACTTCCTCTTGAGTGGACAGCTTGATGAAAACCTGTCAATATTCAGGTCCCCAAGAAAGTATACCTCTCTGTTTACATCACATACTGTACACTATCAAGCATTCCACACATATTATCTAGTTACTGACTGTTAGCACTTGGTGGCCTATAGCAACACCCCAAAATAAAAAGCTTTAGATGTGCCAGGTGAACCTGCAACCACAACACTTCAATAACAATTGACATAAGATCTTCTCTAAGCATTACAGAGATATGGCTCAGAATATATACAGCAACACCTCCCCCATAAGCATTTCTGTCTCCCCTATAAATGTTATATCCTTGTATTGCAAGGATTTGTGTGTGTGTGTGTGTGTGTGTGTGTGTGTGTGTGTGTGTGTGTGTGTGTGTGTGTGTGTGTGTGTGTGTGTGTGTGTGTGTGTGTGTGTGTGTGTGTGTGTGTGTGTGTGTGTGTGTGTGTGTGTGTGTGTGTGTGTGTGTGTGTGTGTGTGCTGTGGGGTTGAAACTACGAACACATAGGCTTGGCTCTCTCATCCCTTCCAGACTTCTGGGAGGGAGGGTGGACAATGAGCCTGTCATAGCAGATGTAAGCAATGTCCCCACGCGCTCTGGTAGCTTTCATGACTGGGAAAAGTTATTTCCTCTTCTGGCGCACAGCTTCAGGTTAGTCCTCGTTGACAAAGATATATGTTCCTCTCAAATTCTTGGCTCTTTCCAGAACAGGTACCTTGTCCTTGAACCTCAGGAACTTGACCACTATCGGCCTGGGCCTGTCACTTACGCTGGTAGTGGGTTTTCCAGTCCTGTGGGCGCACTCCACTTCAATCTTCCTGTGGTCCATCTTCAATTTCTCAGAGATCATTTCCCTCACTTTGTCCTCAGACTCCGTCTAGGGCTCATGTGGAGATTTTGCAATTGCGTCCACAACCATGTTATTCCGTATTGATTGTCCCGCAACATTTATCCGTCAATGTTTTCATGGATTCATGGGTTCACATACAGAACTGATGTCCTCTCTCAATGACTTACAGATTGCTGTCATCTTGCCGTTCTCCTGTTTCAACTCATCGAGCTGACCCTGGGAGAACTGCAAGCTGTTCTTCAGGTCTTGGACATCTCTGGTCAGGTCGTCCAGTCTTTTATTAGTTGAATAAGGCTGGTGAGGTCTTCCCAATGCTTCACCGGAGGCACACTGCCTGCCCTCCAGGACCTGGTGTCACAGGAAGGCCAAGAAGATCATTGATGACCTCAGCCACCCGAGCCACTGACTGTTAACCCCGCCATCATCCAGAAGGCGAGGTTAGTACAGGTGCATCAAAACTGGGACGAAGAGACTGAAAAACATATTTTGTCTCAAGGCCATTAGACTGTTAAATATCCATCACTAGCCAGCCTCCCCAAGTACCCTTCCCTGAACTTAGTCGCTGTCACTAGCCGGCTACCACCTGGTAACTCAATCCTGCACCTTAAAGGCTGCTGCCCTATGTACATAGACATGGTCACACTGGTCACTTGAATAATGTTTACATACTGTTTTACCCATTTCATATGTACAGTGGGGCAAAAAAGTATTTAGTCAGCCACCAAGTTCTCCCACTTAAAAAGATGATAGAGGAATGTAATTTTCATCATAGGTACACTTCAACTATGACAGACAAAATGAGGGAAAAAATCCAGAAAATCACATTGTAGGATTTTTTATGAATTTATTTGCAAATTATGGTGGAAAATAAGTATACGTTTCAGTTGAAGGCATTCAGTTGTACAACTGACTTGGTATCCGCTTTCCTTCCCAGAAGAGTGAAATCTGTTATAGCAGCAAAGAGGGGACCATCTCAATCCATGATTTTGGAATGAGATGTTTGATTAGCAGGTGTCCTCATACTTTTGGTCATATACTCCGGACTATGACATTGCTCATCCTAATATTTCTATATTTATATTTAGTTTTAGATTTGTGTGTATTGTTGTGTATTTTTAGATATTCTGCACTGTTGGAGCTAAGAGCACAAATGTTTCGCTACACTCGCAATAACATCTGCTAAATATGTGTATGTGACCAATTAAATTAAATTTGGTCTGATTTGAGTAGGCCTATGGTGGTTTAAGGATACTCACTTTGTCTCATTCTGCATTTTGATACAAGTATGTGCCACGACATTGAAGACACCAGTTGCACTGCAGCCAGAGATGCCTTCAAAATAAATGTTCCTATATGATAAATACATTATGGTTCATATTTCTAAACATCTTAGCATCAATGGGCCTATGTAATTAAAATAACTTGTTTTCAATAAGTAACATATTTCCCTTTTATTCATTGATGGCATGGTGAACCCATTGATACACTTGTATTTATTAAGGCCATGCAGGAAATTATGCCATTGTATCTTACAGAGGTCAAATTATACATCAGCTTGAGTTTACATTGAAGGCCTCACAAATTCAATTAAACATTTCTGATAATACACTTCAATTTATTTGTATGAATGTCTAACAGATGTTCTGCTTTGCCATCACCTCAAATAACCTACTCCCACTTTTTATTGTCGTAGATACCTACGTCACAGCGACGCATGGCTGAACGTCGCTAGACTTTACGCATGGGAGCGCCATTTTTCTCCCGGCGTTCTGTCCCAGTTGAGAACACGTTGTTTGAAACGGCGTAGTAAAACGACACTTTAAAACCAAAAGTATCATACCTGGAGGACAGAAACACACGAAGAGTGTTTCTGGGTGAGTTGGATTGATATATAAATTATATTAATGACAAACTTGTCAAATAACATTTTAATGGGTTGCTTGTCCAGCTGGCGAGCTAACAGAGCTAGCACCAACGTCAGCACTGTTCGTTAGCGAATTAACGTTAGCTTGCTAGCTAGTGTATCATAGCCGCCTCTGTTAATTTCACATGACAGCTGTTCGTTAATTTGATAGTTTATAACTGCCAGTTAAATGACCACGTGTTTAATTATAGGTCACTGATACTAGTAAGCTGGCTAACTAGTTTGTATAGCCAACAGTGTCGCCTTCTAGCTGATTTGGATGAAGTGACCGTTAGTTTACCCTAGCTAGCTATGTTACCCTACGTGTTAGTTGGCAAACTTGCTAATGTAGCTAGCTAGCTAAACTGTCAGTGGCATCAACACTGCTCAGCTAGTCTCCGTCTCTTTGCTGATCGCTATCATTTAATATTTCAGTGTTACTCGTTATCTAGTTGTACCTACTAAGTTATAACGTTATCCATCTTGCTTTCTTGTCTCGAAGTGGGAGATGGATACGAGATGGAAATAGCTAGATACATTCTTCTCCCTTGCCTCCCCCAGATTTGGGGCACACACTTAATGTGTTGTGAAATCTGTTGTGAATGTATTGTAATGTTTTTAAAATTGTACAACTGCTTTAATTTGGCTGGACCCCAGGAAGAGTAGCTATTGCCTTGGCAGCAGCGAATGGAAATTCATAATAAATAGTAATTTACAGGCCATTTGTATTCATTCATCCAAACTGTTATCAATCTGACTCACTGTCTCTGTAGACGCTACAGGCCTAACCCTTGTCTGATCTAAACTCTCATATCTCTGTAGCACAGTACTCTGGGGAGAGATTCTGCTCCGCTAAGAATTGACAAGAGGCAGACAGAATGTCGGAGAAAAACACTAGAATCGCCATTGTGAACCATGACAAATGCAAGCCAAAGAAATGCCGGCAAGAGTGCAAGAAGAGCTGCCCTGTGGTTCGGATGGGTACGACTTGTGTTGCATCCTTTCCTACTGTGCTGAACCTCGTACTTAATAATCTAGGCCTATTATAAAATTCTCTGACACATACACTAACTAATTCCTCCAGGTCTTGACGCCGTAGCCTAAATGATAATGCCTCAAGTTATGTACAGTTGAAATGGTCCATGTTGAAATTTTTCAAGGCTCAATTGTCATTCATCTTTAATTTTTTTGTCTTGCAGGCAAATTGTGCATAGAAGTCACAGCTCAGAGCAAAATTGTGTGGATTTCTGAATCGCTCTGTATAGGTTGTGGCATCTGTATCAAGGTAAAATCGTAACAAAATGACTGACCCTCTGTTTGTAGAAAAGTTTTGTCCTTCAGTCCTGATTACACGGCACTTAGCACTGACTTCTTTTTTTTATTCCAGAAATGTCCATTTGGGGCCTTGTCTATTGTCAACTTGCCAAGCAACCTCGAGAAAGAGACAACTCACAGATACTGTGCCAACTCCTTCAAGTTGCATAGGTGGGTTACTTTTAAAGGTAAAGAGAGCTGTGTTTGTCTCATAGACCTGTAGGCCTATTCTCAATGAATGTTTGTTTCTCTCTTGAATCCATGGACTGTACTTGTGCAATATTCCATTCCAGATTACCCATTCCCAGACCTGGAGAGGTTCTGGGACTTGTGGGCACCAACGGAATCGGGAAATCCACGGCACTGAAAATTCTGGCTGGAAAACAGAAGCCTAACTTGGGGAAGTACGATGTAAGTTTGTAAATATTTGTTTTATGACACAGCCTTGTAGAGAATGTAGGGTCACTTAAGTCCCTCTACATAATTATAATGTCCGCAGAATGTCTTTAGTGTCCGCTGAATGACCTTACAATGTCAGCTAAATTACAGAAATGCAACTAGTTACTTAAACACTGTGCTGTGTTTTTTTGTTTTTTTTTAACCTTTATTTTACTAGGCAAGTCAGTTAAGAACAAATTCTTATTTTCAATGACGGCCTAGGAACAGTGGGTTAACTGCCTGTTCAGGGGCAGAACGACAGATTTTGTACCTTGTCAGCTCGGGGATTTGAACTTGCAACCTTTCGGTTACTAGTCCAATGCTCTAACCACTAGGCTACCCTGTTACCATCACTCTATCCCTAGTTTCAAAAGCTCAATTCTCTCCCGTTCCCCCACCAGGCTCCACCAGACTGGCAGGAGATCCTGACCTACTTCCGTGGCTCTGAGCTCCAGAACTACTTTACCAAGATCCTGGAGGATGACCTGAAAGCCATCGTCAAGCCCCAGTACGTCGACCAGATCCCCAAGACTGTCAAGGTCAGTCAAGCCTGTGGGTGTGGGTTCAGGCCTGTAGAAATTAATGCGGGGATAGAATTGGTGCGTTCCAGATACACAGATCTGTACAGAATTGTTGTCTGACGGGCTAACAGTAGTGCTGTGTTCTGCCACTAGGGGACTGTGGGCTCCATTCTGAGCAGGAAAGACGACTCTAAGACTGAGACCATCGTCTGTGAGCAGCTCGGTACGTTTAGATTGGTTTCTCACCTTGTCTATAATTTGTGTGTAATCCTAACTCTTTCCATTTATGTTTTTAAAAATGTTCCTTTTGACTAGAGGTCGACCGATTATGAATTTTTAATGCCAATACCAATTATTGGAGGACCAAAAAAAGCCAATCCTAATTATTTTTTTAGATATATATATTTATATATATTTGTAATAATGACAATTACAACAATGCTGAATAAACACTATTTTAACTTAATATAATAGATCAATAAAATAAATTTAGTCTCAAATAAATAATGAAACCTGTTCAATTTGGTTTAAATAATGCAGGTGTTGGAGAAGAAAGTAAAAGTGCAATATGTGCCATGTAAAGAAAGTTAACATTCAAATTCCTTGTAACATGAGTCTTCAATATTCCCAGGTAAGAGGTTGTAGTTATTATAGGACTATTTCTCTATACCATTTGTATTTCCATTTGTATATACCTTTGACTATTGGATGTTCTAATAGGTACTTTAGTGTTGCAAGCCTAATCTTGGGAGTTGATAGGCTTGAAGTCATAAACAGCACAATGCTTGAAGAATTGCTGGCAAATGCAGGAAAGTGCTGTTTGAATGAATGCTTACAAGCCTGCTGCTGCCTACCACCGCTCAGTCAGACTGCTCTATCAAATCATAGACTTAATTATAATATAATAACACACAGAAATACGAACCTTAGTTTCCGGATTTGACCATATTTATAACCTATCATTTCAAAAACAAAACGTTTATTCTTTTAGTGAAATACGGAACCGTTATGTATTTTATCTAACGGGTGGCATCCCTAAGTCTAAATATTGCTGTTACGTTACACAACCTTAAAGTTATGTCATAATTATGTACAATTCTGGCAAATTAATTACGGTCTTTGTTAGGAAGAAATGGTCTTCACACAGTTCGCAACGAGCTAGGCGGCCCAAACTGCTGCGTATACCCTGACTCTGCTTGCACAGAATGCAAGAGAAGTGACACAATTTCCCTAGTTAAAATAAATTCATGTTAGCAGGCAATGTTAACTAAATATGCAGGTTTAAAAAAAATATATACTTGTGTATTGATTTTAAGAAAGGCATTGGTGTTTATGGTTAGGTACACATTGGTGCAACGCAGTGCTTTTTTCCGCGAATGCGCTTGTTAAATCACCCATTTGGCGAAGTAGGCTGTAATTTATCATTGAATCAACAGGCACCGCATCGATTATATGCAACGCAGGACATGCTAGATAAACCAGTAATATCATCAACCTTGTGTAGTTAACCAGTGATTATGTTAAGATTGATTGTTTTTTTAACAAGCTAAGTTTAATGCTAGCTAGCATCTTACCGAGGCTCCTTGCTGCACTCACATAACAGGTAGTCGGCCTGCCACGCAGTCTCCTCGTTGAGTGCAATGTAATCGGCCATAATCTGTGTCCAAAAATGCAGATTACCGATTGTTATGAAAACTTTAAATCGGCCCTAATTAATCGGCCATTCCGATTAATCGGTCAACCTCTACTTTTGACCCACTTCTACAGTCAAGTTGTCAGTAAAATATACAATTAGGCCAGCAGATTATTTAATCTCTCTCCTGTCCCAGATCTGACTCATCTCAGGGAGAGGAATGTGGAGGACCTATCAGGAGGAGAGCTGCAGCGCTTTGCCATCGCTGTGGTCTGCATCCAGAGAGCAGACATGTAAGTCAACAGCACCAGCTTCAGCGGAAGCCGTCCAAGACTATGTTGTGGTTCTTAACGCGGCTCTCTTTATGTGGTTCCTTCCAGCTTCATGTTTGACGAGCCGTCCAGTTACCTGGATGTTAAGCAACGTCTAAGAGCTGCCGTCACCATCCGCTCCCTCATCTCCCCAGACAGGTCTGTTACATTACATGATGCTCTCACTAGAGAGCTGAGTCCTGTTCAAAAGGGCATACAGTAGCAAAGTGTTTTGCAACGGAAAAAGAAAAAACATAGTTTCTCATTGGACAAATTCAGGTAGTACTTCCCTGGCAGTTTTCTGCTTTATTCCTAGTAAACACCAACCTGGTTGTTCCTCCCTATTTCACTTGGTTTACTTTTGGTTTTATGCCTAATTGAATATTATCCACTGTTCTTCCATCAGCCTTTTCTTGTCTTGTAGACTCTTGACTCTTATTTTGTCCACTCTCCCAGATACATCATAGTGGTGGAACACGACCTGAGTGTGCTGGACTACCTGTCTGACTTCATCTGCTGTCTGTACGGAGTGCCCAGCGCCTATGGAGTGGTCACTATGCCCTTTGGAGTTAGAGAAGGTAGGACCCTAAATACTTCATATTACACCATAAACACCACGCTGTCTGTACTGAGTGCCCAGCGCCTATGGAGTGGTCACTATGCCCTTTGGAGTTAGAGAAGGTAGGACCCTAAATACTTCATATTACACCATAAACACCACGCTGTCTGTACTGAGTGTCCAGCGCCTATGGAGTGGTCACTATGCCCTTTGGAGTTAGAGAAGGTAGGACCCTAAATACTTCATATTACACCATAAACACCACGCTGTCTGTACTGAGTGTCCAGCGCCTATGGAGTGGTCACTATGCCCTTTGGAGTTAGAGAAGGTAGGACCCTAAATACTTCATATTACACCATAAACACCAAGCTGTCTGTACGGAGTGTCCAGTGCTTATGGAGCGGTCACTATGGCCTTTGGAGTCAGGGAAGGCAAAACTACCTCTGCCACCCTCTTACTTCATTCACAATGACGCCCTGGCTATTGGTATGTGTACTTTATTATTATTATTTGCATTGATATCAATGGATAAAGTATATCCTCAGTACATGGCAGGCTACAGTCTGTGAAAACAAATGAAGATCTGTCTCAACTTGATCTCTGCTACAGTAAACCCCCACTCTGACCCCACTAGGGACTAACTCTAATGGGTCTGCTGTAGAGCTAACTGGTATAGACATTTCAAAGCCTTAAGGCCGTAGCCTAGTGTAGCACCCCATAGACCACCCCTCTGTCACTTACCCTCGAAATGGTAACACAGCTTGTCACAATCTGTCAGTGGAGCATATCACCACAACCAATGGATATCTTCCCAGTGCACACCTGTCCTGTTCACTTGACTACTTCACCTCTAACCCCAGGCCTCCTCCGCTCCTTTCTCCAGGCATCAACATATTCCTGGACGGCTATGTGCCCACGGAGAATCTGCGCTTCAGGGAGATATCGCTGGTGTTCAAGGTAATGTGATAAAATTAAGCCTGAGGATATGTGGCACATGGCCAATATACCACGGCAAAGGGCTGTTCTTATGCACGACGCAACGCAGTGCCACGAACCCCAGAGGTGCCTTGTTGCTATTGTAAACTGGTTACCAATGTAGTTAGAGTCGTAGAAAGTACATAATTTTTTGTCTTACCTGTGGTATGTGGTCTTTCAGCCAATCAGCATTCAGGGCTCGAACCGTCCAGTTCATAATAATGTATTAATACAACACTAGGTGGCGGAGACGGCCAACGAGGAGGAAATCAAGAGGATGTGCCACTACCAGTACCCCCACATGAAGAAGAACATGGGAGACTTTGCCCTGGAGATCCTGGAAGGAGAGTTCACTGACTCTGAGATCATGGTCATGCTGGGAGAGAACGGTGAGTAGGCGGGGGAGGAGTGTGTGTGTGTCTTTATCAACCAAGTTCCATATAATGTGTTATTTCTAAATCCTCTCTTTCAGGGACGGGCAAAACCACGTTCATCAGAATGCTGGCTGGCCGTCTGAAACCAGATGAAGGGGGTAAATAACATTTGAGAAATTTTAGTTCCTCCTCACATCGTCTAATTGCTGGAACCATGTACTCTAATATACACTGAGTGTACAAAACATTAGGAACACCTGCTCTTTCCATGACAAAGAATCCAGGTGAAAGCTATGATCCCTTATTGATGTCACTTGTTAAATTCACTTCAATCAGTGTAGATGAAGGGGAGGAGACCGGTTAAATAAGGATTTTTAAGCCTTAAGATAATTGAGACATGGATTGTGTGTGTGTGTGTGTGCCTTTCAGAGGGTGAATGGGCAGGACAAAATATTGAAGTGGGACTGTTTTGATGGCTAAAGGGGGTGGTGCAACACAATATTAGGTAGGTGTTCTTATTGTTTTGTACACTCTCTGTCCATTTTTCCTAAACATTTTCTATTACTTCCAAAGGGGAAGTGCCTATCCTGAATGTCAGCTACAAACCCCAAAAGATCAGCCCCAAATTCAAAGTAGGTACCAACCAGTCACTGCCTTGACAACTACATACCTCTAACACAGACACCTGCCCCTCATCTCATGAGGACTTCCTCATGTCCTCTGTCTGTAGGGTAGTGTGCCCCTCAGCCCCTGACTAACTTCCTCATGTCCTCTGTCTGTAGGGTAGTGTGCCCCTCAGCCCCTGACTAACTTCCTCATGTCCTCTGTCTGTAGGGTAGTGTGCCCCTCAGCTCCTGACTAACTTCCTCATGTCCTCTGTCTGTAGGGTAGTGTGCCCCTCAGCCCCTGACTAACTTCCTTGTGTCCTCTGTCTGTAGGGTAGTGTGCCCCTCAGCCCCTGACTAACTTCCTCGTGTCCTCTGTCTGTAGGGTAGTGTGCGGGCTCTGCTCCATGAGAAGATCCGAGACGCCTACACTCACCCCCAGTTTGTGACTGACGTCATGAAGCCTATGCAGATTGAGAGCATCATCGACCAGGACGTAAGTTGTGCTTTCTGGGTTGTGTTCAGTTCTCATTGAATGTTTTGCAACGATGCACAACTACTTCCTTAACTTGTCCATTAAGAACAGAATAAAGCAGGTCTAATGCAAATCACTTTCCTACTTCAATGACGGCCTAGGAACAACTGCCTTCTACAGGGGCAGAACGACAGATTTGTACTTTGTCAGCTTGGGGATTTGAACTTGCAACCTTTACTTTACTAGTCCAGCGCTTTAACCACTAAGCTTGCCTGCCGCCCCATACATACCATACACACTGGACCAGAGAATGAAAGCAAGCATTTCTTATTGGACATGTCTAGGTACTCCCTGTTTCAGTCTATTTTCCTCTGTTTGGTGTCTAATGAACACCCCTCTGCTTGTCTCTGTAGGTCCAGAACCTGTCTGGAGGAGAGTTGCAGAGGGTGGCCATGGCCCTGTGTCTGGGGAAACCAGCTGATGTCTACCTGATAGACGAGCCCTCCGCCTACCTGGACTCTGAGCAGCGTCTCGTGTGTGCCAAGGTCATCAAAAGGTAAACACACACACTGATCCTAGATCTGTGGTTAGGGTGGGGTGAATTTCTACCTCCAGCAAGCGATCCACCTTGTGCTGTACATTGCTCACAGCAGTACCATTCACAAACCCTGAATATGTTGTTTGACAGGAAATACAGAAACCCTACAACCTCTCAAACCTTAATGGACGCCATTGATTTTGATACATTCATTGTTTGTAGATTCATCCTCCACGCCAAGAAGACTGCGTTTGTGGTGGAGCACGACTTCATCATGGCCACCTACCTGGCTGACCGCGTCATTGTGTTTGACGGTATTCCCTCGCGAAGCACCGCTGCCAACACGTACGTTAACCATCCTCATCCATTTGGCATGAGTCTCATCCACTGATTTACCCAGCAGCATGACGTCTGCTGTTATCTGTGGTGGCTATTCATATCTGCTGTTCTTATCTGTGGTGGCTATTAATATCTGATGTTCTTATCTGTGGTGGCTTTTAATATCTGATGTTCTTATCTGTGGTGGCTATTAATATCTGATGTTCTTATCTGTGGTGGCTATTAATATCTGATGTTCTTATCTGTGGTGGCTTTTAATATCTGATGTTCTTATCTGTGGTGGCTATTAATATCTGATGTTCTTATCTGTGGTGGCTATTAATATCTGATGTTCTTATCTGTGGTGGCTTTTAATCTGATGTTCTTATCTGTGGTGGCTATTAATATCTGATGTTCTTATCTGTGGTGGCTTTTAATCTGATGTTCTTATCTGTGGTGGCTATTAATATCTGATGTTCTTATCTGTGGTGGCTTTTAATATCTGATGTTCTTATCTGTGGTGCCTATTAATATCTGTTATCTGTGGTGGCTATTGTTTTCTTCCTCTAACTTGATGGAACTCTTAGCTCTTTCAAACTGCTTATTGGTTCATTTGTAAGCAAACTGTCAAATCCAGACTGAAATTGATGCTCCAGTCTGACAAAGAGGTATTTTCATGACAAGACAGATGTTTAGCTCTTAAGCAAATGTGTAACACGGGCCCGTCATCTTTTGACCTCTCAGGCCACAGACCTTACTCGCAGGGATGAACAAGTTCCTATCACAGCTGGAGATAACGTTCAGGAGAGACCCCAACAACTTCCGACCAAGGATCAACAAGATGAATTCCATAAAGGTACAGGGTAGAGGTCGACCGATTAATCGGAATGGTCGATTTAATTAGGGCTGATTTCAAGTACATAACAATCGGTCATTTTGGACGCCGATTAAAAAAATAAATAAACACCTTTATTTAATCTTTATTTAACTAGGCAAGTCAGTTAAGAACAAATTCTTATTTTCAATGACGGCCTAGGAACGGTGGGTTAACTGCCTTGTTCAGTGGCAGAACGACAGATTTTTACCTTGTCAGCTCAGGGATTCAATCTTGCAACCTTACGGTTAACTAGTCCAACGCTCTAACCACCTGCCTCACGAGGAGCCTGCCTGTTACGTGAATGCAGTAAGAAGCCAAAGTAAGTTGCAAGCTAGCATTAAACTTATCATTCATAATCAATATTACTAGTTTATCTAGTGTGTCCTGCGTTGCATATAATCGATGCAGTGCGCATTCGTGAAAAAGGACTGTCGTTGCTCCGTGTATCTAACCATGAACACCAATGCCTTTCTTAAAATCAATACACAGAAGTATATATTTTTACACCTGCATATTTAGCTAAAAGAAATCCAGGTTAGCCGGCAATATTAACCAGGTGAAATGTGTCACTTCTCGTGTTCATTGCGCCCAGAGTCAGTATATGCAACCGTTTGGACCGCCTGGCTCGTTGCGAATTAATTTGCCAGAATTTTATGTAATTATAACATAACATTGAAGGTTGTGCAATGTAACAGGAATATTTAGACTTAGGGATGCCACCCGTTAGATAAAATACGGAACGGCTCTGTATTTCACTGAAAGAATAAACGTCTTGTTTTCGAGATGATAGTTTCCGGATTCTACCATATTAATTACCTACGGCTCGTATTTCTGTGTGATATTATAATTACGTCTATGATTTGATAGAGCAGTTTGACTGAGCGATGGTAGCCACCTGCAGGCTCATAAGCATTCATTCAAACAGCACTTTTGTGCGTTTTGCCAGCAGCTCTACTGTTTATGACTTCAAGCCTATCAACTCCCGAGATTAAGCTGGTGTAACGATGTGATGTGAAATGGTTAGCGGGGTGCGCGCTAATAGCGTTTCAAACGTCACTCGCTCTGAGACTTGGAGTAGTTGTTCCCCTTGCTCTGCATGGGTAACGCTGCTTCGAGGGTGGCTGTTGTGTTCCTGGTTTGAGCCAAGGTAGGAGGGGGACGGAAGCTATACTGTTACACTGGCAATACTAAAGTGACTATAAAAACATCCAAAGGTATATGAAATACAAATGGTATAGAGAGAGAGAGTCCTATAATAACTACAACCTAACACTTCTTACCTGGGAATATTGAAGACTCATGTTAAAAGGAACCACCAGCTTTCATATGTTCTCATGTTCTGAGCAAGGAACTTAAATGTTAGCTTTCTTACATGGCACATATTGCACTTTTACTTTCTTCTCCAACACTTTGTTTTTGCATTATTTAAACCAAATTGAACATGTTTCATTATTTATTTGAGGCTAAATTGATTTTTATTGATGTATTATATTAAGTTAAAGTAAGTGTTCATTCAGTATTGTTGTAATTGTCATTACAAATACATTTTAAAATCCATCCGATTAATCGCTTGGTTACAATTGGCTTTTTTTGTCCTCCAATAATTGGTATCGGTGTTGAAAAATCATAATCGGTCGACCTCGAGTACAGGAAAATACTGAGTGTTTGAAACCTACATTTTTATTTACATCCCTTTTGTGCTTTTAGTAAACGTATTGACTTTCAGTCATTTCATTCAGCATCACTCCATTTTATTTAATTTGCTCTCACCTGTTGTATATCTAGGATTGTGGCTCCTCTGTAACCCAATCTATATGTTGTATATCTAGGATTGTGAACAGAAGAAGAGTGGGAACTACTTCTTCCTGGACGACTAAAGGACCAAACCCTCCCGCCATCAGAGACCTCCATATCCATCCTCCTCAGGCCCTGACACCTGTATGGCTGTTCCAGTACCCACACTAGCATTCCATGGTACATTGCTCCGTTCTAAGTGATGTTAGTGTGGGTATTTGGAACGTAGCCCTACCCTACTGGCCCCTCCTTGGGCTGATGGCTTAGAGACCCAACCTGGGTGGACCACCAGAGTCATACGTATGCGTGCACACACAGGGTGAGTTTGTTTTGCATTGCCTGCTGCCCTGAGTTTACATACTAGACCATTGGTCCTAAAGTGAAATCTTCAACCACCCGTGTGCACAGGGCTATGCAAAACAAACTCGCCCACACACCTACCGTTGGGAGCCAAAGGAGTGTTTTATCAAAGAGTCATCCAATTCGTGTCATTTTAAAATGGTATCTTATGAATAAACACCATTTCCTGAGTATGGTGGTGTTTTTTGAAAGTGAAATTGTGGGTTTTGTCCACAAGAGAGCAGCAGACTACTGCGGTTCGTTGGTTCTCCATCAAAAAATGCACATCTGAAGTAATACATAATCTATTTACTGGAATTAAAGGAAATATACCTTCATATTCTGCGGTTCAACAATAAAAAGTGTCTCTATACAGTTATTGTCAATGTGTTATAGTTAATGACAATTGTTATTCCACAATTCAATTTGTCCTCCAGACCAAGTATCAAACTTATAGCATTTACACAGCAATTCTTACGTTGCCATACAGCTTTAAAGGAAAAAAACCACCCAAGACCACAATTCCTTTTATTTACAGTGTTAAATAACTGTTAGAATGTTTTTTTGTGAACAAGTATTTATTTTGTCTTTACAAGGTTGGTAGCAACATGTGGAAATCTGTTGCAGCTCAAGTCAACGACAAAACATGCAACGCTCTATGGGCTGGCTGGCGAGCTAGGTAGCAAGCTAGTAAACGTACTACATACAATAATACCAAAGTTAATATTAGCATAGTAGCTAGCTAGCTGTAAAATCGCCTAAACCAACTATCAATGTAGGATTCTTAAAATCTCACCAGGGGCTCGCAGTGTGACATTTGCAACGACACCCTGGACTAAAGAGGCAGACAAATAGGAGAGACCCTCTGTTAAATTACACGTTTCTTGGTGTAGGAATACCGCAACCTCCCACATTATGACATCGGCCAGTATTGAAATCTGACATGTACAGTTTTGGGGAGTAATGGCGTATATGTAATGTAATCAGTTACATGTAAGGGACTACAAAAACTACCTGTAATCCGTCACATTACCAGCAAAAAAACTTGATGTTTACTTTGAGGATTACTTGTAAATTCCGAAAGGATATTTGGGAAAATCTTTGACACTTCTGTTTTTGTCAATGACATTCAAATCAGCATCGAAAAAAAGGTTCACTTTCAGTTAGTTTTTTGACACCAAATGTGTTTGATGGATCGTGGGAAAAGAAAGGAATTGGCTTTTGTAGGCTACAGTCCAAGCTGTCTTCCAATTGTGCGACTGCTGTCGGCAACCAATTTGAATAAATGCTTGGAGGTAAGGATGACAGCAGTGGTGTAGTCTACGGCGACACGGATATCACTTATTATTGATAGCTACATAGCACATTGATGCGAATCACACTGCTACTCTCATTTTGCGATTTGTGCCTTACAGGTTGTGTGTGGGTGGCTGTTCACTAATCTAAATATTTTAACCCAATAATGGTTGAATTTAATACATTTAAGTTGCCTATCAATCATTGTTTTTGAAACCAGTGGACAGCCAATGAAAAATGTGCTCTTGCAACAACTGCATAGTGCGGATCCAAGCCTATGGAATAAAAGTGTGGCTTTTATTGCTCAATATAACTCATGCTGATCATTTAAAAAAATATCCATTGTCCTAATGGACACATACACCTTTGATAGACTTAAAGGGTCAATCTAGTGGCTACATCCATTTTTGGATTTATGCATTAGAATTATCTATCCATTTATAAAAAATAAAAAAAAGTATAATTTATAAATGCCTCACGAGTTTAGAACCCAAAATATTAGCTTGTTTTATTCCAAGGTTTATGAACATTGTAAATGTAAACAACCACTGTATATGACCTCAACATGGTTAAAACCATTGTTATATTATGGATGGTCAGTCCTTGCATCCATAGCGCTGTCTATTAATCTGACAGTGGTTACACTTCTCCAGGCCCATCCCTCAACCAAAACAGGTGGGGTGGGGTGTCCATTTTATTGTTTACTCTGTGGATTTGCCCTTTAAACAGCTGCATATTATCAAGATATCAAAGTGTCACCAACAAAAAGGTAAACAATAGGCCTATAGCAAATGCAGCCATATGGCATTCATTTTTCACATGAAAATAGCATTCTTCAGTAGTGCTCAAAGCATGCAATTCCATGAGCACAACAACTCTAATCAATGAGCCAAATCAGTCCTCCTTGACAACAAAATCATAAACAGAGTAGGGTTGGCTAATAAGTCCGTAGCTCATTTAAAACAATTGGCCTAATCTATACTTCCATATTTCCAAGTCCTATTCTTGAAGATCAAGGAGTATAACATTTAAATGGAATGACTGGAATTCTGATAGACTTTGGTTTTCAATGTAAAGATATAATTTAATCATATATGTAGTAGAAAGTGATGGGTTAGAAGAAGCCTACATAACCAACCCATTAAGTAACACTTTACATCCATATATGGCCAACTATGTAAACTTTAACATTGAACGACATCTATTTCAGGATAAATCAATTGGTAACATACATTTTTGTCTTCTTCTAATGCCTCTTAAGGGGAAAGTAAACTAAAAGTAACAGAATGTAATCAGATTACGTTACTGAGTTTGGGTTACTGATTGTTACTGATTACAATTTTTGACAGGTAACTAGTAACTAACGGATTACATTTAGAAAGTAACCTACCCAACCCTGGACATGTATGATATAGGTTTTCATGATCAAAAAGCTGTATGCCTATTAACTTCCAGCGTAGATAGAACATTGCTCAGAGATGCACAAAAACAATATAACAATCAAAATGGGTGAATCTTTCCCTTTAAAGGTGCAAATGACAGAATATCCAAACTAGAATTCTATATTGTACTGTTTCAAAGTCAACCATGCAACTAACCACTAGATGGGGGTAAAGAGCCATTAACCCGTAAGAAATAGAGTTTTGCGTTGATGTTCATTATGTTCAATGTTAATAGTGATGGCTGTCACAGCAGAGTGAGGGCTAGAGGATTCCTCCCTTTGAATAGGAGAAAAACATTTGGAAACTCTGAGCTTGGTACATGACAAGGTTGGCTACGTCTGAGTTGTTTGGCTTTTTTTTCTCAATTTTTTCTATTTCTTTTGTTCTCTCAGCGTGATTGGGAAGGGCCCATCAGTCAGTATTTCACTGTTAGCCTACACCTGTTCTTTACAAAGCATGTGACAAATCAAATTTGATTTAATTTGAAATGGAAATCTTGATGAGATTGTGGAGAGATCGTTTGGTTGGCCCTCTGGCCCCTGGTATAAAGTAGTACGCTATACAGGGAATAGGGTGGGATTTCAGATGCAGCCACTGTCATTTTCCAGAAGGTGACCCCCTCCATATCACTGTCCTATGGGGACTAACCAACTGATCTCTCAGCCATCCTCTCCATTCTACTCAGAGGACTCATAAAGTGTAGTATATAGTAGGCGAGAGGTTATCGGAGATCTGTAGACAGCAGACCTGGGTTCAAATATTCTTTGAAATCTTTCAAATACTTAACTGTTGATTTGGCCTGCCTGTGGTTCTAGATGGACTGGGTTTACAGCTGTGCGACTATTCTACTGGTTCCATTGCGCCAGGCAAGCTCAATAACTCTCAAATAAAGAATTTGAAGTGATTTCAAATAGTATTTGAACCCAGGTCTGACTGTCACTGTACTGTCCTGAGAGGGTTGCTGTGGTAATTGGCCATGATCGATGGGACGGGTCTCCCCCTTAGGCCTCTGGCTGCACACTGAAGGAGGAGGGTGGAGATACTAGAGAAGAGAGATGGGGAGAAGATATGAGGGGGGAGATAGAGGAGGGAAGCCAGAGGGAGAGATAAAGGGGGAAATATAGAGGGAAGATATTAGAGGGAGAGAGAGGGGGAAGATATTAGAGGGAGAGAGATGGGGAGAAGATATGAGGGGGGAGATACTAGAGGAGAGAGGGGGGGGATAGAGGGAGAGAGAGAGGGAAGATTTTAGAGGGAGAGAGAGAGGGAAGATATTAGAGGGAGAGAGAGGGGGAAAGAGAGGGAAGATAGTAGAGGGAGAGAGAGAGGAGGGTGAAAGACTAGAGGAGAAAGGGGGGGGTGATATTAGAGAAAGGGGGAAGATACTAGAGGAGGGGGAGGGGGAAGATATTAGAGAAAGAGAGGAAGATACTACAGGAGGGAGAGGGGTGAATAACTAGACTATAGGAGGGGGTAGCGTGGGAGGAAAGAGTGGTGGTCTGTCTGCCCTGGAGTGGGTAAAATTATGCAACAACCCCTAATCAATAACGATTGGATTGGAGCAGTTAACTGAGCTTGTAACCACATTACCCCTAACCCCATGACCGCCTCCCTCCTAAAGTCCCTCCACCTGCCTCCCTCGGGTGCAGGGCAGTGAGGACACAGCTACATGCAGCCCAGGGGGACTAAGGTGTGGTGCTACAGAGATCAATCCACCATTGGTCTGGAGGTGGGTGGCATGACATCATTCAGTCTGGGTAGGTGGGTGCTGCTTGCCTCTCTCTCTCTCCCCTAAAGGTCAACAAAGCAGGGGAGGGATGTCCCCAAGCTTCTGCTTCTGCTTCTTTAACAAGTGTTCAATTCAACAGCCCTGCTATACCCACACATACTGACATTTTAACAGGCATTTCATGATGGGTGAAACGTAATAATGTTCATTGAACCGTTCGGTTGTATGCCTCTTAATTGCGTGCTGCGCCTCAAAGTTCTGGAAATCAGCGGCCCTTTTAATTTGTTTGTCTTACCAGACCTGCTTTGAGATGGTGCAGTTATCACCTGATATTCTTTTCGACTGGACATGGTGTCCTTATTCCAAGACCATCATTGTGTTGTAACAATAATACATTTTTCTTTGATTGAGCTAAATCTGTATCACGATCCATTTGAATGAGTAACTTATATCTAATGACTTCCCCAGCTGCCCCTCTCCTTGTGTTACGCTGTACTCATTGACGTCGAACCCAAACGTACCCTAATGATCTAATTCCAACCACTGCCTGAGTGATTCTTACATTTTTTTATTTAAAAATTTAAAAATCAGTCATCACTGCTTTGTTTGGGAACTGTGATCTATTTTTGCCCGCTGCTGTTACAGTACGTTCTGGTGTTTGGAGGCCAATCCAGGAAAAGAGGTGACGTCATGATGCTATCGCTTACAATGCTCTCTCTCAACTCCCAGATGTACACGTGTGTGTGTGTGTGTGTGTGTGTGTGTGTGTGTGTGTGTGTGTGTGTGTGTGTGTGTGTGTGTGTGTGTGTGTGTGTGTGTGTGTGTGTGTGTGTGTGTGTGTGTGTGTGTGTGTGTGTGTGTGCGTGTCTCGTGAGAGATGACCTCATCATTGCACTCCATTAAAACATCCATGTAATCGAGCAGATTTAGCGCAAATTTTTGCCCCATTGCGACCCCTACTACGAAAGCAGATCCATATTTAGTATGACATACTGTACTATATCAGTGTTGTGTTCTGTGTTTATATCAGATATAGAATAGTGCTGGATGTACAGTATGAGATGATTAGCTTTAGGGTGTTCTGTCATCACAAGGCTATAGTTACGTCATCCATTTCCTCCACTTCCTCTATTAAAGATCCATTAAGTGGTTGAGGAGAACCTTGCACGGTACATCTTGTCACCCCTGACATCACCTCACAAGAATATTGTGTATAACCCTCCGTAAATTATATCCATTACCCCATTCCCCTTAATGCAGCTTCTGAATGAGCGTTGTGTGCTTCCGCGTTGTGTCCTCTCCAAAGGCCTTGAAGAATGTTCTGTGGTCTTCTAATCACATACGTAACACCAAACGTGGATGGGTCATGAGATGTATGCCTGAAAGTGAAGGTCTATCTGAGAATTCACCGGCACGTGTCTAATAAAATAGAACACATCTCACAGTTAGGAGAGGCCCAGTGTGTCACCTTTCCTTCTCTGTTGTAGCCCACAAACCCATCGCTTCAGGGTGGATCCTTGACTGACAGCCGTGAGCTGCTGTCTGATGCTGACTATTCCATTCATCCACCAAGTGACCGTGGCAGCTGACGCTTCTCCCCAAGAGTGACCCCCCAACCTGCCAAACCCTGGGGACAGGGGCAGCCCAGACCACCCTCCATGGTGCCCTGCCTTGGGGGCCTCTTCTGGGGGGTAGTTGGGTGGGGGTGGGGGGCAGGCGACCAGCCCCAACCGTGATTTTTAGACACAGCCGACAGTCTGCCATCTCAGTTTACATACGACGGGTTCACAAATAGCACATTGTCCTCAGAGACAAACAGCAAATCACCAGCGGACCTGTGATCAGATCAGAGGGGTGAGGAGTGGCGTGTGTGTGTGTGTGTGTGTGTGTGTGTGTGTGTGTGTGTGTCCTTACAGGCTGGGGTTTGAGTCATACTGGAGAAGTGACAGTAGGGTACTACTGATGCATTCTGTTGTTGCATACCATGTGTGTGCACGTGTCAGTGCATAGCTGTGTGTGCATGTGTCTGCCTTGTTATTTTGCAATTTAGAGAGTCATGGTGACAATAGCCAATGATATATACACAGCAATATGCTTGTTGTGGTCACTGACATGAGTGAGTGACACCTGAATGTTACAGTATGCTACTGAGGAAGGCTTATGGCATTGTGCTGTGCAGTGACTGGATGGAGATAGTAATCCCTCAGCCCGTAGAGAGACCGTTTTAATATTACCACTCCCAACATTATTTCTAGAAGGACTAGTGGAAAGCTGCGTCAAGAGAGGCGCCCGTTTGAAATGCGAGCTGGCCGATACACTGCCTGCCAGAATGCCTGTCGTTACTGAAAAACCTACCAGGCCTGCCAAAGTCCTCCGGTGGGGGGGCAACGTCCCCACTCGCACCACCCGCCCGGTCTCTCTCATTCTCATCTAAACACGTCTGTCATCGTTCGCCGTAGAGCATTCTGATGCCCGTGCCAATTCATGGACGTCTATGGAACGCTGTGCTGCAATCCAACCTTCCAGTTATGCTCTTCCTCATGCTGTCTAGCCTAGAGACAGGCTGAGTTCCAATGCTTTTAAATGGGCCAATGGCACGGCTGTCCTCATGACCTCTGATCTCAAACAACTAAGTGAAATCAAAGTGGCTGGCCACGCGCCCACAACATTAAGTGTATGATATTAAATGCCCACAGTCACTAACCATTGGTTCCACCTCTTATTGGTTCCCACCTATCGCGTCTAATTTTAGTCATTTTATATCAGTGGTCACTAAGGAGTGGACGGACAGGTTTAAGATGAAAACAGGTGTACCAGGATCATAAGTCTCAGTATACCAGTGATGTCAATGACTCACACTACTAACCATTGGTTCCCACCTTTGGTTACCCACCTATCGTCTTATTTTAGATCAGTGGTCACTGGTCACTAAGGAGTGGTCAGATAGGTTTAAGACTGAGTCGGGTGTAGTAGGTTATCTTAGGTCTGGGTCAGATATACATTGAACCTTTTTTTTGTTGGTTAGGTTTGGTCTCGGGAAGAGCTGATCCTGTGTCTGTGCTTAGAAAGCAACGCCTTCCATTATTTAGTACACAGGCAGTGTGTGTTTGTGTGTGTGTGCGTGCGTGCATGCCTGTGTTTGTGTGGTAAAGAGAGATGGGAAGGTGACGACCTCTCCAATAGATCTTTTCTCTTCTCCGTCACTCCGAGGTATCCAGCTGTGTGATGACCTAACAATAGGACCTGTCATAGAACATCTCAGGAAAGAAAAAGACACACACACACACATCACTAGAAATAATGGTGGTGAGACAGCGTGTGGAAGATATTTCCCAGTTCTTCCCATAGTCCTGCTTTCATGAAATCTCTAATGACTTTTACTATGATATTACAGTTCAGATGCATTTTCCTTTTCTTGTATTAACAGTTTCTGAAGAACAATATAAGGTACCCATTGACTATATGAGTAGACAAATGAGTTTAATCAAAATTAGGATGAGTCAAACATTCCATGAAAGGCCAGTGTCATACCGACCGCCATCCGCCATAATCTAGGAGTCTGTCATTCTATTCCACACCGATCTCAACAAACCATTTCTGTTTGGACCTTGCTTTGTGCACAGGGGCATTGTCATGCTGAAACAGTAAAGGGCCTTCTTCAAACATTTGCCACAACGTTGGAAGCACAGAATGGTCTAGAATGTCATTGTATGCTGTAGCGTTAAGATTTCCCTTCACTGGAACTAAGGGGCCTAGCTTGAACCATGAAAAACAGCCCCATTACCATTATTCCTCCTTCACCAAACTTTACAGTTGGCACTATGCTTTGGGCAGGAAGCATTCTCCTGGCATCTGCCAAACCCAGATTTGTCCGTCAGACTGCCAGATGGTGAAGCGTGATTCATCACTCCAGAGAACACGTTTCCACTGCTCCAGAGTCCAATGGCGGGAGCTTACCACTCCAGCCGACTCATTGCGTGTGGTGATCTTAGGCTTGTGTGCGGCTGCTCAGCCTGGGAAACCCATTTCATGAAGCTCCAGATGAAAAGTTATTGTGCTGAAGTTGCTTCCAGAGGTTGTTTGGAACTCAGTAGGGAGTGTTGCAACCGAGGACAGATGATTTTTACGTGCTTTGTGCTTCAGCATTCGGTGGTCTCATTCTGTGAGCTTGTATGGCCTACCACTTCGTGCTGAGTCTGTGTTGCTCCTAGATGTTTCCACGTCACAATAACAGCACTTAAAGGTTGACCGGGGCAGCTCTAGCAGTGCAGAAATGTGACAAATTGACTTGCTGGAAAGGTGGCATCCTTTGACGGTGCCACGTTGAAAGTCACTGAGCTCTTCAGAAAGGCCATGCTACTGCCAATGTTTGTCTGTGGAGAGTGCATGGCTGTGTGCTTGATTTTATACACCTATCAGCAACGGGTTTGGCTGAAATAGACAAATCCACTAATTTGTCCACATACTTTTGTATATATAGTGTATATCAGCAAATGCACACATTCTTTTGCAATCAAGTAATCAAAATAATTTGTAAAGGTTCTGATTCAAATAGGTTTGATACATTGATTACAATTATGCTGACACTGATAGTCTGTCTGGAACAGAACATGTGCATTGTTTTATCTCTGTGTTTATCAGATATGATGGTGACATAATGCAAATATTTGCCTAAGGGTGGCTGCCAGCTTTGCAAACAAATTAATTTACAGTATTTGGACAGTGAGTTGCAGTCTGTAAAAGTACAGAACAAGAGAGAGCAAACAGACACTGTTGCTGCTCTAAAACAGCAAAGTAATCAAATTTGCTGACAATTTTATTCTAATTCAGGGCTCCTCCGAGAGTCCATGTCTTTTCTCCTCAACTGCTCCCAACACGCTCGCGCATCGCACTGTTTTCCCAGATTTCACTTCACGTTCACGTGCAGCTTGCTCTCGCCTCACTCAGACATTCTGTCGCCAGCCCCGTGACGTAACCTGCGCTAGTAACTTCCACTTTCAGCGGTTTTCCTCCGCCGCTAGTAGTCCTGAGGAGAATCTAGTTCCACCCGCTTGTCTCTGTTTGCTGCCGGCGGCGATTCCCTCCAATTTGCCAAATAGCCATGTCAAACTTGACCGGTGAAAATTCTTGACCGGTAAAAAATCTTCGAAATTTAACATCATTCATCTCAAAAGGAAGATCTATTTAGCCTATTTCTCATAAATTATGTCAATGGTAATGTTATGATAATGACAGGTTCACTTTCATCATGGCATAGGCCTATTCTATTCTGTTCTATTCCAGTATGTTATATTATATTGTAGTCTATCATGTGATATTCTCGTGTATTCTATTCTTTGCTTCGTTTTCTTACAGGCTTCCAGGTGTAGGCTTGGCTATGGTGCACTATCCCACAATTGTAAACTATCAGTAATTATTATTAGCCTATGTATTGAGCCTATTTATCAATTCAGTCAATACATATAAAATGGGTTTATGTCTGCAGTCTAGTATCATCTCTCGCACACAAATCTGAGAGAGGAAATTAAACTTAATGTTCCTGTCGTCCAGCCTGCCTGCTGCCTGCCTGATACCCTAACGTCTATTTTCATGCATTAGCATGCAGTATTAATGAGATGGTTTGATGAATCGTTGCAGCTTCGTTCTCTCTTGACAGTGCAACTATCTTTATGAGGGTTGATACAAACTAAGCTGTCTTTCCCCACATTTAACACAGGCCCATTGTTGTTAAGTTGTAACACAGCTGTCATTCTCCACTTTATTTTAAAACACTGTCTTTAGGCCTAGGCCCGAGAGCAAGGTGTTCATTTGAGATGGTAGCCTATATGAGGACATGACAGAACATGCCCTTTGTGTTGACACTTGCCTTAGACACTTTAGTTCTCCCGAGTACATAAACAGTGCTTATCGCGCCACAATCAAAGAAGGGGAACTAAGAACAAGCTTAGCACAGATCAGTTCAAAAGTTCAGATCAGTTCCATCAGATAACCACACCAGTGTTATCGGGCTCTCTCTCATATTTGCAAGAGATTACTGATCCAGTTCTGAGACAGAAGGTGTATTTTTAACTTGCTTATATTAGGTATATAGTAAATTGGAATATTCTGGTTACTGAATATATACCTCACAACCGCAGACCACATTGTAACCACGCCAGCCCAGGACCTCCACATCCGGCTTCATCACCCGAGGGATCGTCTGAGACCATATATATTTCTGTCTATAATAAAGCCCCTTTGTGGGGAAAAACTAATTCTGATTTCCTGGGCATGGCTCCCAAGTGGCCCTTCCAGGCCCACCCATGGCTGCGTCATGTAAAATCCATTGATTAGGACCTAATTTATTTATTTCAATTGACTGATATCCTTATATGAACTCTAACTCCGTAAAATCTTTGAAATTGTTGCATGTTGTGTTTATATTTTTCATCAGTATAATATAAGAATGTATATGTATACATGCTTGACTGTAAGTAACTGAATAAAAGCGTCTGCTAAATGGCCTAAACTACTACATTATATAGTATTACACCAGAATAACCTGCATTTTTATGTCGGTTATATGCATTAATTTATCATTTATTCTATGCATTCCTTCGACAAGAAATGATCACAATCTTTATTTACAGTGTGTGAATGTGTGTGGCCATTTTGTTGAATCAGTAATACATCAATGGCAATAAATGTATCTTTTGAATAAATGCAACTGTTCATCAAAAACAGCTGTGCCAATCCATCTGCAAGAATGTTCTGCTATCTAATCACAATGAATCAAACCCTCAAAAATGTTCACAGCTTCGTAAAATAAATATGCTAAATGTACTTCTTTTCTCATTCATGCAATTTGCACATAAAAGATGCAGCACATAACTAACTATCTTTTAACAAGAAACAGGAGTCAGATGAGTGTATCGTCCTCTACAGGCAATCAACTTGGCTAGAGTCTCCACTGCCAAAATAGCAAAAGAGCTAGCCCTCTTTTTAAAAAAACTCCACGAAAGAATACATTGTTTTACAGTTACATAATCCATTCCACAGTGCATGAAAATGTTAGATGTGTAAAAGTAGGTCTTGTTATTCACGGACCGCCCCAAAATGTATCCCGCGGCATGATACTGGCGCTCCGCGGAGGGTGCGACGGCCCAGCGACTCCCTGACGCCAGCGCGAGGAGACCAGAGACAGGCAGCTGTATAGTATGGGAGGGTTGAGAGCGAGCTTGATAGCTGTTTATAAGGTACTGTAAACTTTATTTTTCACCCGTCAAAACATCAACAACCTTGGGGGAATGAGTATGTTCGGTTGACTAGGTCTATTGCTTATAAGAAAATAGTATTTGCAACTTTTTAAAAGGGATAGAGACAGTGAAAATGTATTTTGAGGCTTCAAACTTTTCTGTCTATCATATTTGGCAACAGAGATTGATTGGCAATTAACGTTAGTAGAATGTGGGATTAATTTCATATTTGTAACATTGCATTTTCGTGTATTCTACAGTTGGAACACGTACTTGTGAACAATATTAATAGTGTGTGTGCACAATGTGTGTATTTCAATGTGTCAGTCTGCATTGATGGTTAACCTTTGTGATGCATTGTGTTGGTATGATGTTCAATATCAGTCTGTCCATCTGTATTTGTTGTGATTAAATCTAATATGCTACTGATGTAGGCCTCTTGTACTCAGAAATAGTATCAATAATAATAATATATAATAATAATATATGCCATTTAGCAGACGCTTTTATCCAAAGCGACTTACAGTCATGTGTGCATACATTCTACGTATGGGTGGTCCCGGGGATCGAACCCACTACCCTGGCGTTACAAGCGCCATGCTCTACCAACTGAGCTACAGAAGGACCAACATCACATTTTTACTTTCCATTGGTAAATGTCATGCAGATTATTTGATCTATGTTCATGCATCATGCATGTGGCAGCAAAACCAAGATGCAAAACCAAGATTTTGGTATTTAATTGGATATTAACAATGATCTTCATCTCAACGTCAGTGTCCATTTGGAGGGAAGCTGTGTCTCATTGCTAAATTACTTGCTTTAAATAATCAACATAGGCTATCTATCTTTTCCATCGTGTGTGTTTGCGCGCGCGCACATGCGTGTGTTAGTGTGCGTGCATTGTGTGCATATATGTATGTGTGTGTGTGTGTTCCATGTCTCATGGATGCAGAGCGAGCCTGTGTGACTGAGACCCTGAGCAGCAGGGCCAGATCTCCTGACATCATTGAAGATGACATATCAGATTACTCAAAGGACTGGAATTTGTCCTTGTCCATGATTTAGTACAATTGTTGAATCCTGCAGCATTCTTGTCAAATTCAGGTTTGTGTTTTATTATAAATGAACAATTTGTTTCTGTTTTTTGTTGTTGTGGGGCTACATTTAACCTGGATCTTATACAGAGGAAATGGCACATTTCTCAGTTCCTCTTCTGTTCATCTATAGGTGGACATCTCCTGTATTTCGTCTGGTTACTTGGAGAGACATTTCCCCCTTATAGGAATAAACAAGCTAACCACATTCCAGTCTCCAGCCATAACATAATTCTCAGTTCAGACAGAGGCATCCTCAGAATAGCCCTTCTCTATATGTCCGACCCCTCCCAGACTCCTCATGATGTGTTGGCCTGAGGTGTCCTCCCGACCATCCCAACCACCACAAACACAACACTTACCCCAAATGCCTGGGATGGTTGGGATAGCTGATTGAAAGCCCATGTGTTGGTTACAGTGGGTGAGTTATGTTTGTGGCTAACGTGAGGTGTGGTGGATGTGTGTGCGTGTGCGTGTGTGATAACTGACCCTAGATTTGTGTAGACCTCCTGGGTCAATGCTGTGTCTAGTCACCAAGGGCAAAACCTCTCCGTCTTCCTGCCTGTCTGTCTGTCTGGTTATTTCTGTCTACTGTAGAGGCTGGGGAGGTATGGTTGTTTGGGTGTTGTGGTGTTGTGGGTAGGCCTAGTTCGTGAGGGCTTGCTTGCCGAAACACATTCTCTCGGCTGCTTTTTGGAGATCATTCATCGATACTCATTCATTGAATTTTGATATCCAGTTTTGGCACTTGATGATTGTTATCTGTGTATTAATGAACACATAATACATGGAATAGACACACCTCGTCCATGGCGATGGGTCAGGCCACACAGAGTGAGAGGGAGACGGCACAAAGAGGCCATACAGTCACTATTTGTGTTGGGCTGCTGAGCTGACAGTTAGAGGGAACACTCTTGTGTGAAGTGGAAGGTTTACGCCGAGAGGCTAGACAGTGTGTGTATTAACGAGAATTTGCATCCCCCTTCTCTCTCCCTCGTTCCTCTCTCTCTCTCTCCTCACTCTTTCCCCCTCTCACTTTCCCTCTCTCTCCCTCTTTCCTCCCTTGGCCTCTCTGTTCACTCTTTTTCTCTCTTTCAGACACACTTGCACATGCACGTACACACGAACGTACACACGAACGCACGCACACACGCACACACACCCTCCTCTCCCATCCCTCTTTCCTCTATTCGTTATCTCTCTCCATCTCTTTATCCCTCTCTCCTCTTTTCTTTATCTCTCTGCTTCTCTTTATTCCTCTCTCCATCCACTCCTCCCTTCATAGCCAGTGACTCAATTGAGTGGGGGCTAATGGAGGCCCCGTCCAGGCCCTGCTGATAAATAATGTAACTTCTTTATAATGCCCCGTCTCTGGGGAGAGAGCAGAGAGCATCATTACTGGCTCCTCATCCTACAGCCCCGGCCCCTAAATTGATTAACAGCACTGACTGAAGCAGCTAGCGCAAAATGATCAATGGGGTTGGTAGGGATTGGTGGCTAGCACCTAGCGCAGGCTTGGAATGGCACAGGTCAGTCTAACAGGCCTTGTCAATGACATGTGATCATGGGCTAACCTATTAGATCCCTCTGACTCCCATTAATTCTGCCTCGCTATGCTAACTACTCACCAATGGGTTAGCGTTAGCGCCAGTTCGCGCACTAACACAATACAGGCTGAATGAATGGCAGGCAAGGAAGGGAGATAGATAGATAGCTCTGCCTGGGCACTTTTATGGAGCTCTTGTGTAAACGGCGGCGGGTGTTTCAGCTTAAATGGGCGGAGGGCTGATAAGAGTGGGACCTGTCCGCTACAGATATTTGTGTGATGCTTAATTGGACCCTACTTGTGTAAGGGAGAGGCGTAACTCTGCATCCCAAATGGCATCCTATTCTCTATATATTACACAACCTATTGGGCCCATAGCAGTATGTGCACTGTGTAGGGAATAGGGTGCCATTTGGGACACACCTTAAGTATGTGTTGGGTAAGAGAGGTTAGAGAAGGGGGCGGCTGGGCTGGAAGATGTTTGGGAGGTTAATGTGATTTAGGAAAGAAAAAAAAGTGTAGGTCAGGCTTACCTTTAGGAGGGGGATCGGATATCAGATTATCACAGATCTACGGGGTCGCCTGTAGTAACCAACGACCAGTGATCAAATAATGATTTGTAGTAACCATTTATCAGATAGTGTGTGATCTAGCTTGGTAGTTATTGTGTCTGAGGACTAACAAGGTGATACTGAAACCTTACCAATCACATTACCTTTGGTTTCTCATTTACATTTTTACCACTCCTGTTCTCAGAACATTCTGTATCAAGCTAATGTAAGTTTATCAGAGTAGCCCAAACCCTCCCCCATTCTATACAGACCAGAGTAGGGCACAACAACACCAGCCCCATTCTATACAGACCAGAGTAGGGCACAACAACACCGGCCCCATTCTATACAGTCCAGAGTAGGACACAACACCGGCCCCATTATATACAGACCAGAGTAGGACACAACAACACCGGCCCCCATTCTATACAGTCCAGAGTAGGACACAAAACCGGCCCCTTCTATTTTGACTGGTCCACAGACAACCCCATATGAGCATTGTCTGTTTCAAGCGTGAATACAATCAAATTTTTCCTTTTTCGTACAGTAATTGTCACGTTCTGACCTTAGTTATTTTGTTATGTCTTTGTTTTAGTATGGTCAGGGCGTGAGTTGGGTGGGTTGTCTATGTTAGTTTTTCTATGATTTGCTATTTCTGTGTTTGGCCTGGTATGGTTCTAAATCAGAGGCAGCGTTTATCGTTGTCACTGATTGAGAACCGTATTTAGGGAGCCTGTTTTCTATTGTGTTTCGTGGGTGATTATTTTCTGTCTTTGTGTATGTCACCAGACAGGACTGTTTTGTTTCGAATCATTCTCGTTGTTATTTTTGTTTTAGTGTTCCGAGTTGAATAAATATCGTCATGAACACGTACCACGCTGCGTTTTGGTCCGATCCTTCCTACTCTTCGTCAGAAGAAGAGGACGAGCATGACAGAATCGCCCAGCACCAAATGACCAAGCAGCGTTGTAACGGGCAGCAACAGCAGCTATCTCAGGACTCCTGAACATGGGAGGAGATCCTGGACGGCAAAGGACCCTTGGCACAGGCTGGGGAATATCGCCGCCCCAAGGCAGAGCTGGAGGCAGCAAAAGCTGAGAGGCGGCGGTATGAGGAGGCAGCACGGCAGCGTGGCTGGAAGCCAGAGAGGCAGCCCCAAAAATGTATTGGTGGGGGGCACACAGGGAGTGTGGCGAAGTCAGGTAGGAGACCTGTGCCAACTCCTCGTGCTTACCGTGGAGAGAGAGGGACCGGGCAGGCACCGTGTTATGCTGTGAGGCGCACGGTGTCCCCCTGGTGCGGTACATAGCAGCACCTTGTATCGGCCGGACTAGGTTGGGCATCGAGCCAGGTGCCATGAAGCCGGCTCAGTGCATCTGGTCTCCAGTGCATCTCCTCGGGCCGGGATACATGGCACCAGCCCTACGCATGGTGTCCCCGGTTCGCCACTACAGCCCCGTGTGAGCTATTCCACCTCGCCGCACTGGCCTGGCTACGGGGAGCATTCAGCCAGGTAGGGTTGGGCAGACTCGATGCTCGAGACCTCCAGTGCGCCTTCACGGTCCGGTCTTTCCGGTGCCGCCTCCACGCACCAGCCCTCGGGTGGCAGACCCCTGCACTAGGCTGTCTCTCCGTCTCCTCCATACAGGTCGCCCCGTCTGTCCGGAGCTGCCGGAGTCGCCCCGTCTGTCCGGAGCTGCCGGAGTCGCCCCGTCTGTCCGGTGCTGCCGGAATCTCCTGTCCTTTCGGGACCCATTGCTAGGGTCCCAAGTCCGAGGTCGGTGGCGAGGGTCGCCGCTCGAAAGAGGCCACGGAGGCGGTTGAGGAGGCGAACAAAGACTATGGTGGGGTGGGGTCCACGTCCCACGCCAGAGCTGCCACCGCAGACAGACACTCACACAGACCCTCCCCTATAGGTACAGGTTTTGCGGCCGGAGTCCGCACCTTTGGGGGTAATGTCACGTTCTGACCTTAGTTCTTTTATTATGTCTTTGTTTTAGTACGGTCAGGGCGTGAGTTGGGTGGGTTGTCTATGTTAGTTTTTCTATGATTTGCTATTTCTGTGTTTGGCCTGGTATGGTTCTCAATCAGAGGCAGCTGTCAATCGTTGTCCCTGATTGAGAACCATATTTAGGGAGCCTGTTTTCTATTGTGTTTCGTGGGTGATTATTTTTGGGCTTTATGTATGTCACCAGACAGGACTGTTTTGTTTCGAATCATTCTCGTTGTTATTTTTGTTTTAGTGTTCTGAGTTGAATAAATATCGTCATGAACACGTACAACGCTACGCTTTGGTCCGATCCTTGCTGGTCCTCATCAGAAGAAGAGGACGAGCGTGACAGTAATGCTGATCAAACTCTGATCATATATTGGTCATACATTATAGATCCTCCCCAGGTTGGAAATTAATAGATTCTAATGATGGCAATTGACAGAAGAAACGTCCTTTTTTTTTTGGACTGAAATAGCTAAATAAAACGTACCGTTTTTAACTGTGAGCGAAAGTCACACCTATTCCCTTCAGATCCTCATGTTTGGAAATACCCAAGTAAGGTCTGGACTGGAGAAATACAGAAGATCTAATCCAAGTGTATGATATTGTTGACAGTAGGTGATTGTGTAGAGAGCCCTGTCTGTCCAGATGTTCCTGTTACAGTCTATCACTCTCTACTTTCCTGGAATCCTCCATTTGAATTGGATTACGAGTTGTTTTTTTTGCAGCTGGTCTGGAGTGTGTGGTGAGATGGGCTGTCGACTAACTGACTGACTGTCTGAGTGAGTGACTGATTGACTGTCTGACTATCTGACTGACTGACTGTCTGACTGAGTGACTGTCTGACTATCTGACCGACTTACTGACTGAATGTCTGAGTGACTGACTGTCTGAGTGAGTGAGTGACTGACTGACTGACTATCTCACCGACTTATTGACTGACTTTCTGACTGAGTGACTGTCTGACTATCTGACCGACTATCTGACTGTCTGACTGACTGACAATCTGACCGATTGTCTGACTGACTGACTCTCTGTCTGACCGACTGACTGTCTGACTATCTGGCCAACTGTTTGACTGACTGTCTGTCTGATTGTCTGACTGACTGTCTGTTTGACTGTCTGACTGGCAGGGTTGTGTTTGAGATTGACAGACAAGAGCTGTCTTTGGTATTGAGTTGTGTATCATTGCTTTTTAATTTGATCTCCTTTTCCGTTCATGGAAAGGGAATCTCATCCCAGAATGGCGGGAAAACCTGTTAGAGAGAGAATGGTTTATTTCAAATTCAATAATTTACCATTTACAAAGTCATAAATACACAATAAAATCTACAACTTAAAAATACATATTTTCTGGTACTGTAACGTACAGTACCAGTCAAAAGTTTGGACACCTACTCATTCAAGGTTTTTCTTTATTTACTATTTTCTACATTGTAGAACAAGTGTGAAGACATCAACACTATGAAATAACACATATGGAATCATGTAGTAACCAAAAAAGTGTTAAACAAAACAGATTATTCAAAGTAGCCACACTTGGCCTTGATGACAGCTGTGCACACTCTTGGCATTCTCTCAACCAGCTTCATGAGGTAGTCATTTGGAATGCATTTCAATTAACAGGTGTGTTGTGACAAAGTAGGGGTGGTATACAGAAGATAGCCCTATTTGGTAAAAGACGAAGTCCATATAATGGCAAGAACAGCTCAAATAAGCAAAGAGAAATGAAATCCATCATTACTTTAACCTGTTACTCCTACCCCCTACTTTTTCGAACATTCTGTTAAAAATCACGCAACATTTCAGCGCCCTGCTGCTCATGCCAGGAATATAGTATATGCATATGATTAGTATGTGTGGATAGAAAACACTCAGACGTTTATAAAACTGGTTAAATCACGGCTGTGACTATAACAGAACGTGCGTTTCATCGAAAAGTGCAGGAAAATCTGATCACTGAAAATGGAAAAAATATATCCATGCGCGACTTGAACCCATTGATAAAGGTGAACCACATTTAATGGGGCTAAGGTTGCAATACCTACAGCTTCCACACGATGTCTAGAGTCTTGTCATTTGCCTACTATTTGTTTCTTGGTCAAACAGACGCAAGGCAGCGCAGTTCTTCCGGTCTCCGACCGGATATTTTGGTTGAGATTTACCCGGACATTATTTCCAGACGGACAGCTAAAGAATATACATCGCCTCGTGATCAATTTGGTTGCTTATTAACGTGTACTAATACCTAAAGTTGCATTACAAAAGTATTTCGAAGTGTTTTGTGAAAGTTTATCGTCGACTTTTTTAATTTTAAAAAATGACGTTACGTTATAAGACGCTATTTTTTTTTGTTTTGTTTATCACACAGTCTTCATAGATCGATATCTAGGCTATATATGGACCGATTTAATCGAAAAAAAGATCCAATAGTGATTATGGGACATCTAGGAGTGCCAACAAAGAAGATGGTCAAAGGTAATGAATGTTTTATATTTTATTTGTGCGGTTTGTGTAGCGACGACTATGCTAATTATTTTGTTTACGTCCCCTGCAGGTCTTTTGGGGTGTTACATGCTATCAGATAATAGCTTCTCATGCTTTCGCCGAAAAGCATTTTAAAGATCTGACTTGTTGCCTGGATTCACAACGAGTGTAGCTTTAATTCAATACCCTGCATGTGTATTTTAATGGACGTTTGAGTTTTAACTAGTACTATTAGCATTTAGCGTAGCGCATTTGCATTTCCAGATGTCTAGATGGGACGCCTGCGTGTCAGGTAGGAGCAAGAGGTTAAGACATGAAGGTCAGTCAATCTGGAACATTTCTAGAAAGTTAGAAATTTTCTTCAAGTGCAGTCGCAAAAAACATCAAGCGCTGTGATGAAACGGGCTTTCTTGAGGACCACCACAGGAAAGGAAGACCCAGAGTTACCGTTGCTGCAGAGGATAAGTTCAGAGAGAAGAGACCTGCTTGGGCCAAGAAACACGAGCAATGGACATTAGACAGGTAGAAATCTGTCCTTTAGATGTGTTGGAGAGTGAAGGAAAAGTAGCCAACAAGTGCTAAGCATATGTGGGAACTCCTTCAAGACTGTTGGAAAAGCATTCCAGGTGAAGCTGGTTGAGAGAATGGCAAGAGTGTGCAAAGCTGTCATCGAGGCAAAGCGTGGCTACTTTGAAGAATCTAAAATATAACACTTTTTTGGTTACTACATGATTCTATGTGTTATTTCATAGTTTTGTTGTCATCACTGTTATTAAGAAAAACCCTTGAATGAGTAGGTGTGTCCAAACTTTTGACTGGTTCTGTATATGTATACTGCACAGGAGCTGGTGGCACCTTAATTGAGGACAACGGGCTCGTGGTAATGGAGTGAGTGGAATTTGTGGAATGGTACTATGTGTTTGATTCCATTCCACCTGCGCCGTTCCAGCTATTATTATGAGCTGTACTCCACTCAGCAGTCTCCACCGGTATACAGAATACATGTAAAGGTCAGGTAAAGATCACATAACAACACTGAGACAACGTTTTTACCATCCCTTTCCAATCATAACCCTTCCCATCCCCCTGTCCACCCATGGAGAGGTCGAGAGAGAGAGACATCTGTCCTCTCTTCTTCAGTCCTCTGAATGTTCTCCCTCTCTACCTGTGGAGAGACCTGCAGGCCTAAAAAGGAAGTGACGTTGCTGCTATGCAGGTGGTGGTGATGACAGAGACAGAGAGAAAGACATAAATATTACTAGAAAATATTCCTATTCATGAAAATCACAAGTGAAATATACTGAGACACACAGCTTATCCTTTTGTTAATCATCCTGTCATCTCAGATTTTCAAAATATGCTTTACAGCCAAAACTAGACAAGCATTTGTGTAAGTTTATCGATAGCCTAGCATAGCATTTTGTCCAGCTAGCAGCAGGTAACTTGGTCACGGAAATCAGAAAAGCAATCAAATTAAAACGTTTACCTTTGATGAGCTTCGGATGTTTTCACTCATGAGACTCCCAGTTAGATAGCCAATGTTCATTTTTTCCAAAAATATTATTTTTTGTAGGCGAAATAGTTTAGTTTGTTCTTCACATTTGGCTGAGAAATCGACCGGAAATTACGGTCACGAAAACGCCGAAAAAATATTCCAAATTAGCTCCATAATATCGACAGAAACATGGCAAATGTTGTTTATAATCAATCTTCAAGGTATTTTTCAAATATCTATTCGATAATATATCCACCGGGACAATTGGTTTTTCAGTAGGACCGATTGGAAAAATGGCTACCTCTGTATTTTACGCGAGAGTCACTCTGAGAGCCATCAAGTGACCACTTACACAATGTAGCCGCTTATGGGTATTCTTCAACATAAATACGTAAAACTACGCCACAATGCTGTAGACACCTTGAGGAATACGTAGAAAAAGTAATCTGGTTGATAGCTGGTTGACTGCTCAATAGGGACGCATTGGAACGCAGAGCTTTCAAAACACGAGGCACTTCCGGATTGGATTTTTCTCAGGCTTTCGCCTGCAATATCAGTTATGTTATACTCACAGACAATATTTGTACAGTTTTGGAAACTTTTAGAGTGTTTTCTATCCTAAGCTGTCAATTATATGCATATTCTAGCATGTTGTCCTGACAACATATCCCGTTTACTTTGGGTACGTTATTTTTCCAAAAATGAAAATACTGCCCCCTAGTCACAACAGGTTTTAACAAACTATAGTTTTGGCAAGTCGGTTAGGACATCTACTTTGTGCATGACACAAGTCATTTTTCCAACAATTGTTTACAGACAGATTATTTCACTTATAATTCACTGTATCACATTTCCAGTGGGTTTACACACACTAAGTTGACTGTGCCTTTAAACAGCTTGGAAAATTACAGAAAATTATGTCATGGTTTTAGAAGCTTCTGATAGGCTAATTGACATAATTTGAGTCAATTGGAAGTGTACCTGTGGATGTATTTCAAGGCCTACCTTCAAACTCAGTGCCTCTTTGCTTGACATCATGGGAAAATGAAAAGAAATCCAAGATCTCAGAAAAAAAATTGTAGACCTCGCTCACAAGTCTGGTTCATACTTGGGAGCAATTTCCAAATGTCTGATGAAGGTACCATGTTCATCTGTACAAACAATAGTACACAAGTTTAAACACCATGGGACCACGCAGCTGTCATACCGCTCAGGAAGGAGACGCGTTCTGTCTCCTAGAGATGAACGTACTTTGGTGCGAAAAGTGCAAATCAATCCCAGAACAACAGCAAAGGACCTAGAATGTTTTACTCTGATTAAATGTCAGGAATTGTGAAAATCTGAGTTTAAATGTGTTTGGCTAAGGTGTATGTAAACTTCAACTGTACTTCCTCCCATATGGCTGAAACACAATGCTGCTCCAATGTGGTGTCATGGGAGTGGGCCTGGCCCTGGTCAGCAGCAGGCCAGACAGAGGATATCTGCCCTCAAGCCCAGGTTTACCTTGATGTAGCTTCTCTCTCTCTCTATCTCTGTCTCTCTGTCTCTCTCTCTGTCTCTCTCTCTCTCTATCTCTCTCTCTGTCTCTATCTCTGTCTCTCTGTCTCTCTCTCTCTCTCTGTCTCTCTCTCTGTCTCTGTCTCTCTCTCTGTCTCTGTCTCTCTCTCTGTCTCTGTCTCTCTCTCTGTCTCTCTCTCTCTGTCTCTCTCTCTCTGTCTCTCTCTCTCTGTCTCTCTCTCTGTCTCTCTCTCTCTCTCTCTCTCTCTGTCTCTGTCTCTGTCTCTCTCTCTCTCTCTCTCTCTGTCTCTCTCTCTCTCTCTCTCTGTCTGTCTCTGTCTCTCTCTCTCTCTGTCTCTCTCTCTGTCTCTCTCTCTGTCTCTCTCTCTGTCTCTCTCTCTGTCTCTCTCTCTGTCTCTCTCTCTGTCTCTCTCTCTGTCTCTCTCTCTCTCTCTCTCTCTCTCTGTCTCTCTCTCTCTCTCTCTCTCTCTCTCCCGCTTTTTAAATTTGCTTCCCTGTCAGTGTGGTTAGCAATAGCAGGCCTCCAATGGCACCCCGCCACACACACACACCCAGCTGTTATAAACAGCACCTGTTCTCACAGAACCATCACTGCCTGTTAGTCTGTAGTAGTAATGGTAGGAATAGAAATAGTAGTAGTAATAGCAGCAGCAGTAGTGATAATAGTAGTAGTAATATCAGTAGCAGCAGCAGTAATCATAGTAAATGTAGTATTAGTAGCTGTGGGAATAGTAGTAGTAGTAATAGTCAGTCTAGCAGTAGTTTTGTCTCTCTAGCTCTCGTAGTCTGGTCTCTGCGGTGGTCTCTGTCTAGTCTCTCTGTCTCTCTCAGCTGTCTCTTCTCTGTGTCTCTCTGTGTCTCTGTGTCTCTCTGTAGTAGCTCTGTCTCTCTCTAGTCTCTCTCTCAGCTCTGGAGTCTCTCTACTAAAAGTCTAATAGTCTAGTAGTAATGGTCCCAGTTTTAAATTTGTTCCCTGTCAGTGTAGTAGCAGCAGTAGTAGTAATGGCACCCCGCCAGTAATAATAGTAGCAGTAGTAATAGCACCTGTTCTCAGTAGAACCATCAGTGCCTGTAGTAGTCTGTAGTAGTAATGGTAGGAATAGAAATAGTAGTAGTAATAGCAGCAGCAGTAGTGATAATAGTAGTAGTAATATCAGTAGCAGCAGCAGTAATCATAGTAAATAGTAGTATTAGTAGCAGTGGGAATAGTAGTAGTAGTAATAGTAGCAGTAGTAGCAGTAGTTTTAGTAGTAGAAATAGCTGCCGTAGTAGTGGTAGCAGCGGTGGTAGTAGTAGTAGTAGTAGTAGTAGCAGAAGTAGTAGTAATAGTAGCAGCGGTAGTATTAGTAGTAGAAGTAGCAGCAGTATTAATAGCAGTAGTAGTAGTAGTAGTAGTAGCAGTAGGAATAGTAGTATAGTAGTAGCAGCAGGAGTAGTAGTACTACTAAAAGTAGTAATAGTAGTAGTAGTAATGGTAGCAGTAGTAATATTAGTAGTAGCGGTAGTAATAGTAGTAGCAGTAGTAGTAATAGTAGCAGTAGTAATAATAGTAGCAGTAGTAATAGTAGGTGTAGTATCAGTAGTAGTAAACAGTAGTAGTAGTAGTAGTTGTAATGGTAGCAGTAGTAGTAATAGTAGTAATAGTAGCAACAGCAGTATTAATAGTAGTAGTAGCAGCAGCAGTAACAGCAGCAGTAGTAATAGTAGCAGCAGCAGCAGCAGTAGTATTAGTAGTAGTATTAGTAGCAGTAGAATAGTAGCAGCAGCAGCATTAATAGTAGTAGTAGCAGTAGTAGTAGTAGTAGTAGCAGCAATAGTAGTAGTAGTAGTATTAGTAGCAGTAGGAATAGTAGTATAGTAGTAGCAGCAGGAGTAGTAGTAGTAGTACTACTACTAATAGTAGTAATAGTAGTAGTAGTAATGGTTGCAGTATTAATGATAGTAGTAATATTAGTAGTTGTAGTATTAGTAGCAGTAGGAATAGTAGTATAGTAGTAGCAGCAGGAGTAGTAGTAGTACTACTAATAGTAGTAATAGTAGTAGTAGTAATGGTAGCAGTAGTAATAGTAGTAGCAGTATTAATGGTAGTAGTACTATTAGTAGTAGCAGTAGTATTAGTAGTAGCAGTAATAGTAGCAGTAGAAGTAATATTATCAGTAGTAATAGTAGGTGTAGTATCAGTAGTAGTAAACAGTAGTAGTAGTAGTAGTTGTAATGGTAGCAGTCGTAGTAATAGTAGTAATAGTAGCAACAGCAGTATTAATAGTAGTAGTAGTAGTAGTAGCAGCAGTAGTAATAATAGTAGTAGTAATAGTAGCAGCAGCAGCAGTAGTATTAGTAGTAGAAGTAGCAGCAGCAGTATTAATAGCAGTAGTAGTAGTAGTAGACGCAATAGTAGTAGTAGTAGTATTAGTAGCAGTAGGAATAGTAGTATAGTAGTAGCAGCAGGAGTAGTAGTAGTAGTAGTAGTAGTAGTACTACTAATAGTAGTAATAGTAGTAGTAGTAGTAGTAATGGTAGCAGTATTAATGGTAGTAGTAATATTAGTAGTAGCAGTATTAATGGTAGTAGTAATATTAGTAGTAGCAGTAGTAGTAATAGTAATAGTATCAATAGTAATAGTAGGTGTAGTATCAGTAGTAGTAGTAATAGTAGCAGTAGTAGTAATAGTAGCAGTAGTAATAGTAGGTGTAGTATTAGTATTAGTAGTAGTAGTAGTAGTAGTGGTAGTAGTAATAGCTGCCATAGTAGTAGTATTATTATTATTAGTAGTAGCAGCAGTAATAGTAGTAGTAGCAACAGCAGTCGTAATAGTAGTAGTAGTAGTAGTAGTAGTAGCAGTAGTAGTAGTAGCAGCAGTAGTAATAATAGTAGTAGTAATCGCAGCAGTAGTAGTAGTAGTAGTAGTAGTAGTAGTAGTAGTAGTAATAGTTAGCGGTGGTGCGCGCTAAATAGCGTTTCAATCGGTGATGTCACTTGCTCTGAGGCCTTGAAGTAGTAGTTCCCCTTGCTCTGCTAGCGGCTTTTGTGGAGCGATGGGTAACGATGCTTCGTGGGTGACTGTTGTTGATGTGTGCAGAGGGTCCCTGTTTCGCGCCTAGGTATGGGCGAGGGGACGGTCTAAAGTTATACTGTTACAATAGCAGTAGCAGTGGTAATAGTATTAGTAGTAGTAGTAGTAGTAGTATTAGTAGTAGTAGTAGTAGTAGTAGCAGTAGTAGTAGTAGTAGTAGCAGCAGTAGTAGTAGTAGTAGCAGCAGTAGTATTATTATTATTATTATTATTATTATTATTAGTAGTAGTAGTAGTAGTAGTAGTGGTAATAGTAGTGGTAATAGTAGTAGTAGTAGTGGTAATAGTAGTAGTGGTAATAGTAGTAGCAGCAGTAGTGGTAATAGTAGTAGTAGCAGCAGTAGTGGTAATAGTAGTAGTAGTAGCAGCAGTAGTGGTAATAGTAGTAGTAATAGCAGCAGTAGTGGTAATAGTAGTAGTAGTAGTAAAAGTAGCAGCAGTAGTAGTAGTAATAGTAGTAATAGCAGAAGCAGTGGTAATAGTATTAGTATTAATAGTAGCAGTAGTTGTAGTAGTAGTAATAGTAGTAGCAGCCGTAATCGTAGTAGTATTAGTAGTAGTAGTGGTAGCAGCAGTAGTAGTAATAGTAGTAGCAGTAATAATAGCAGCAGCAGTAGTAATAATTGTAGTAGTAACAGTAGTAGCAGCAGTAGTAGTAATAGTAGTAATACAGTGCCTTGCGAAAGTATTCAGCCCCCTTGAACTTTGCAACCTTTTGCCACATTTCAGGCTTCAAACATAAAGATATAAAACTATATTTTTTTGTGAAGAATCAACAACAAGTGGGACACAATCATGAAGTGGAACGACATTTATTGGATATTTAAAAAAAAATTGAACAAATCAAAAACTGAAATTGGGCGTGCAAAATTATTCAGCCCCCTTAAGTTAATACTTTGTAGCGCCACCTTTTGCTGCGATTACAGCTGTAAGTCGCTTGGGGTATGTCTCTCAGTTTTGCACATCGAGAGACTGAAATTGTTTCCCATTCCTCCTTGCAAAACAGCTCGAGCTCAGTGAGGTTGGATGGAGAGCATTTGTGAACAGCAGTTTTCAGTTCTTTCCACAGGTTCTCGATTGGATTCAGGTCTGGACTTTGACTTGGCCATTCTAACACCTGGATATGTTTATTTTTGAACCATTCCATTGTAGATTTTGCTTTATGTTTTGGATCATTGTCTTGTTGGAAGACACATCTCCGTCCCAGTCTCAGGTCTTTTGCAGACTCCATCAGGTTTTCTTCCAGAATGGTCCTGTATTTGGCTCCACCCATCTTCCCATCAATTTTAACCATCTTCCCTGTCCCTGCTGAAGAAAAGCAGGCCCAAACCATGATGCTGCCACCACCATGTTTGACAGTGGGGATGGTGTGTTCATGGTGATGAGCTGTGTTGCTTTTACGCCAAACATAACGTTTTGCATTGTTCCCAAAAAGTTCCATTTTGGTTTCATCTGACCAGAGCACCTTCTTCCACATGTTTGGTGTGTCTCCCAGGTGGCTTGTGGCAAACTTTAAACAACACTTTTTATGGATATCTTTAAGAAATGGCTTTCTTCTTGCCACTTCCATAAAGGCCAGATTTGTGCAATATACGACTGATTGTTGTCCTATGGACAGAGTCTCCCACCTCATCTGTAGATCTCTGCAGTTCATCCAGAGTGATCATGGGCCTCTTGGCTGCATCTCTGATCAGTCTTCTCCTTGTATGAGATGAAAGTTTAGAGGGACGGCCAGGTCTTGGTAGATTTGCAGTGGTCTTATACTCCTTCCATTTCAATATTATCGCTTGCACAGTGCTCCTTGGGATGTTTAAAGCTTGGGAAATCTTTTTGTATCCAAATCCGGCTTTAAACTTCTTCACAACAGTATCTCGGACCTGCCTGGTGTGTTCCTTGTTCTTCATGATGCTCTCTGCGCTTTTAACGGACCTCTGAGACTATCACAGTGCAGGTGCATTTATACGGAGACTTGATTACACACAGGTGGATTGTATTTTTCATCATTAGTCATTTAGGTCAACATTGGATCATTCAGAGATCCTCACTGAACTTCTGGAGAGAGTTTGCTGCACAGAAAGTAAAGGGGCTGAATAATTTTGCACGCCCAATTTTTCAGTTTTTGATTTGTTAAAAAAGTTTGAAATATCCAATAAATGTCGTTCCACTTAATGATTGTGTCCCACTTGTTGTTGATTCTTCACAAAAATATACAGTTTTATATCTTTATGTTTGAAGCCTGAAATGTGGCAAAAGGTCGCAAAGTTCAAGGGGGCCGAATACTTTCGCAAGGCACTGTAGCAGTAGTAATAGTAGTAGCAGTAGTAGCAGTAGTAATAGTAGTAGCAGTAGTAGCAGCAGTAATAATAGTAGTAGTAATAGTAGCAGCAGCAGTAGTAGTAGTAGCAGTAGTTATAGTAGTAGTAGCAGTAGTAGTAGTAGTAGCATTAGAAGTATTAGTAGTAGCAGTGGTAATAGTAGTGGTAGTAGTAGGAATAGTAGCAGTACCAGACTCGGTGGGTGTACAAATATGATACGTGTGTGTGTGTGTATTTTTGTCGTGGTGGATAGATACAGTATATAAAGTTTACAATTAAATGGATGTACAATAAAGCAGAGATTTATGTGGGTACCTGAAAAGTGGGTAGGTCATACTATCCTCAACCACAATTCTACTTGTTTCCATCTCTGCTGATATCTTCAAAAGGAATATGAACTATTGAGTCCCTGGTCTCTTATTTCCCCCCCAGAAGGAGAGAGTGGGCTTGTTTCTCCTGGTGAATTGGTGTCAGGGGACCTCATTGAATGGGGCACATTTGTCCTGAATTTCACCATGCATTTCCTCTTTTATTGGCCTGGATGTCGCTAGCTGATTCCTGCACTTAAAGCTGTTTGTTGCTGAGTGTTTTATAGAACATTCTTTTGATAATATAAAAACCCAGTGTAGTCAATAAAGTTCTGTTTCCTTTCAAGTGCGGCCAAATCCTACCTCAACAATTCTGCTTTGTTGGTTTAATTACATTTATGTTTTATGTGTATTTTCTTATTCAACTAAATCATTTGGATAATGCAGGTAATTCTATGTAACTGCCCCATTGATATGGCAGAGTTCTATGATCTAATGTCCTTTCTAGCATACTTCCCAGAATGCATGCCCAATACATGACTTCATTCTACTTAGTTTGCTAGTGTTGAAACAGAGGTCTCTCTGAGTGACATTTGAGAGTGGTTATGTGACGGTAACAGGGCCGTGTGTACAGGAAGTTATCTGGAGAATGGCTGCTAACTGTAATGGGACCGTGTTCATTGTGACCCCACTGCTGTCAATTCCCAGAAGTCATAACACAGTGACATCATTGGCCCTCTCTCCTCGCACGGCCAATGTTGTTCTGCCAATAGAGAGAATCACTCTGTTTCCTTTGGAGGGTCGCTAGTTGCTTTCCAGGCAAGATTAGTGGAAACACTGATATCTCTTCCTTCAACTGTCCACTTGAAGGGAATCTGTTGAACTCTGTTTGTCTATGTTAGAAGTGTTATGGATGTCATTAGCATTGGTTTAATCTCCATCTTCCTCCTAGGTGTCCTGTTCAGAAGTTCTGTCCTGAAGCTTTGAAGACCGAGGACTACCCAGCCATCTCAGTGGCACCTAAAAAAAATACAACAGCAGCTTCTAACCTTCAACTTTTTCCCTCACCAAGTGGACTATCTCTCCATTGTAAAACCCAACCCCGCACACTCACGTGTAGCGTCCCGACAACGCCACGGTCGCAAGAGGCGACAGACACGAACGTCACCATGAACGTCACCTCCCTGTTCTCCTTCACCAGCCCGGCCGTCAAGCGCCTCCTCGGCTGGAAACAAGGAGACGAAGAGGAAAAATGGGCGGAGAAAGCCGTGGATGCGCTGGTGAAGAAACTGAAGAAGAAGAAGGGAGCAATGGAAGAGTTGGAGAGAGCTCTGAGCTGCCCAGGTCAGCCCAGTAACTGTGTCACCATCCCTCGCTCCCTGGATGGAAGACTCCAGGTGTCCCACAGGAAGGGCTTACCCCATGTTATCTACTGTAGGGTGTGGAGGTGGCCTGACCTGCAGTCTCATCATGAGCTCAAGGCTCTGGAGTGCTGTGAGTACCCGTTTGGCTCCAAGCAGAAGGATGTCTGCATCAACCCGTACCACTACAAGAGAGTGGATAGTCCAGGTGAGTGGGGAGGGGGGTATATTATAGCATTAGAGAAGAGGTCGACCGATTTATGATTTTAATGCCGATACCGATACCAATTGGAGGACCAGAAAAAGCCACTACCGATTAATCAGCCAATTTTTATTTATTTATTTGTAATAATGACAATTACAACAATACTGAATGAACACTTTTTTTAAACTTAATATAATACATAAATAAAAATAAATTTAGCCTCAAATAAATAATGAAACATGTTCAATTTGGTTTAAATAATGCAAAAACAAAGTGTTGAAGTAAAAGTGCAATATGTGCCATGTAAAAAATCTAACGTTTGAGTTCCTTGCTCAGAACATGAGAACATATGAAAGTTGGTGGTTCCTTTTAACATGAGACTTAAATATTCCAAGGTAAGAGGTTTTAGGTTGTAGTTAATATAGTGTTTATAGGAATATTTCTCTATACCATTTGTATTTCATATACCTTTGACTATTGGATGTTCTTTTAGGCACTATAGTATTGCCAGTGTAACAGTATAGCTTCCGTCCCTCTCCTCGCCCCTACCTGGGCTCGAACCAGGAACACATCGACAACAGCAGCATTACCCTTGCAGAGCAAGGGGAACAACTACTCCAAGTCGCAGAGCGAGTGACGTTTGAAACGCTATTAGCGCGCACCCCGCTAACTAGCTAGCCATTTCACATTGGTTACACCAGCCATTAGGCTGATAGGCTTGAAGTCATAAACAGCGTTGTGCTTGTGAAGAGCTGCTGGCAAAACGCACAAAAGTGATGTTTGAATGAATGCTTACGAGCCTACTTGTAACAGTTTTCTAGGTGTGAAGGAGAGTCGGACCAAAATGCAGCGTGTAGATTGCGATCCATGTTTATTCAACTGACGTAACACGAATCTAAATACAAACACTACAAAACAATAAACGTACAAAACAATAAACGTAACGAAAACCGAAACAGCCTAATACTGGTGCACATACACACAGAACAAGGACATCAAGACACTAAGGACAATCACCCACGAAACACACAAAGAATATGGCTGCCTAAATATGGTTCCCAATCAGAGACAACGATAAACACCTGCCTCTGATTGAGAACCACTTCAGACAGCCATAGACTTAACTAGAACACCCCACCAAGCTACAATCCCAATACATACACACCACATACAAAAACCCATGTCACACCCTGGCCTGACCAAATAAATGAAGATAAACACAAAATACTTCGACCAGGGCGTGACACTGCTGCTGCCTACCATCGCTCAGTCAGACTGCTCTATCAAATCATAGAATTAATTATAACATAATAACACACAGAAATATGAGCCTTTGGTCATTAATATGGTAGAATCCGAAAACTATCATTTCTAAAACAAAACGTTTATTATTTCAATGAAATACGGAACTGTTTGGTATTTTATCTTAACGGGTGGCATCCTGAAGTCTAAATATTCTTGTTACATGGCACAACCTTCAATGTTATGTCATAACTACGTAAAATTCTGGCAAATTTGTTCGCACTGAGCCAGGCTGCCCAAACTGTTGCATATACACTGACTCTGCGTGCAATGAACGCAAGAGAAGTGACACAATATCACCTGGTTAATATTGCCTGCTAACCTGGATTTCTTTTAGCTAAATATGCAGGTTTAAAAATATATACTTCTGTGTATTGATTTTAAGAAAGGCTGGTTAGGTTTATGGTTAGGTACAGTCGTCCAACGATTGTGCTTTTTTCGCAAATGCGCTTTTGTTAAATCATCCCACAGCGTTGCCGGGGCGGCAGCGTAGCCTAGTGGTTAGAGCGTTGGACTAGTAACCGGAAGGTTACGAGTTCAAACCCCCGAGCTGACAAGGTACAAATCTGTCGCTCTGCCCCTGAACAGGCAGTTAACCCACTGTTCCCAGGCCGTCATTGAAAATAAGAATGTGTTCTTAACTGACTTGCCTAGTTAAATAAAGGTTATAAAAAATAAAAATAAATAATTCAATAAATAAACAAAAACAATCTGCAAAATCGGTGCCCAAAAATACCGATTTCTGATTGTCATGAAAACTTGAAATCGGCCCAAATGAATCGGCCATTCCGATTAATCGGTCGACCTCTACATTAGAGGGTTTATGTTGTGCTGAAAAGTTAACGTAAAATTATCATCAAGGATGATGTGCTTTTTAATTAAGTTGTGTAAATATAGCAAAAGTTTCTCCACTAGATCTTTCCAGCCCAATTCCCCATTTACTTCATGTTTGATTTATGCCCCCTTTCGAAATGTGTTTTGATAGTTCCTACATGTCCTATGATCCTTCACATCACTCTTGAACATGAAACATTAATGGTGAACCATACACATAACCCCATAACATACCCACCCCAGCAGCCTGTTCCTCCCCTATCATCAGCCGTATGTTATCTCATCTCTGCTCGTGGCTTACCCCTTCCCATGGTTTCTGCAGATGTTCTCCCCCCTTTCATATCCTCCCCGTGTCAGCCAGGTGTTCTAATCTGTCTGAACTGAGAGTCAGGAGAAACAAAACACCACCACACACTATAGATATGCCTCAGAAATATCAGCTGTGTGTGCTTGTGTACTGTATTTATGCATGTGTGTGCGTGTGCCTATACGCATGCACGTGCACGTGTGTGTGTACGTGTGTATGTGTGGGTGTATGTGAAACCGAAAGATATTTGTTTCCCTAATGGACAGGGGGCATCAAATGTCCTCGTTTGTCTGTCTGCTAAGCAGAAGATGAGGCCCAGCTGACTAGACAGAAACAGCTGTCCACAGGGTGCTACAGGAAGGGGGGCGAGTGTGTGTGTAGCAGGAAATTCCAGCCGGGGAGAATGAGGGCTTTGTTTTTGGCATGCTCTGTGCGACCGGTCGGGCCGTGGAACACACACACACACCACACACACGTGGTGTTTCTCTGAGGAAGAAGGGGACAGGAAGCAACACACAATGGGAGGGAGGAGCGGATGCCCGCCTCACACACTTGTTTTAACAACTGGGCTGTAGCACCTGTCCGTCCACACCTCCCCCATCACACACACACACACACACACACACACACACACACACACACACACACACACACACACACACACACACACACACACACACACACACACAGAGACACAGACACACAGAGACACAGACACAGACAGAGCTAGTCCCAAAGCAGTAACACCAGGATAGAACAGATAACATGAAACGCCCTGACACTAGTTTTATATAGAACAATAGCCAGGGTTCAGACTCGACCTTGGGATTTGGTTATGCAATAGTATTCAATAGGAGATAAATAATAATTAGAATTTAAAACACAACTTTTGACAAGTAATCTTTCTCAATGTAGCATTTTATTGGGAAAGGGGATACCTAGTCAGTTGCACAACTGAATGCATTCAACCGAAATGTGTCTTTTGCATTTAACCCAATCAGAGAGGTGTGGGGGTCTACCTTAATTGCCATAATTGGCACCTGGGGAGCAGTTGTTGCTGGGGTTTAACTAACTGCCTTACTCAAGGGCAGAACGGCAGATTTTTCACATTGCCAGCTTGGAGCTTTGAACCAGCGACTTTTCAGATTACTAGCCCAACGCTCTTAACTGCTGGGCTACCTGCCTCCATTGACAAAACTCTTAGTTTCAGTATTATTTAATGATATATTAATTACCTATTTGTGGATATTGGTGGAACAGATCTCTAGTGGTTTATATCTGATCTCATACCTCTGAATGGACCTCACATCACCATCCAGCCACAATCATATTTTTCCCATGTGATAGATTCTTCATAAATGGACTCACTCACCTCAAGAGATGTTTTCTCTGAACAGGATGTCTGGTACAGAGGCCAAATACTGCTGGCTAAACCAACACGCTGCAAGCTGCAATTCCAAAAATTCAGGGGCATCTGCAAAAGTGCACAGCGAATAGAGAGAGAGGGAGGAGGGAAAGAGAGAGAGACAGAGAGAAAGAGAGGCATTTTATGATGCTGTAATTAAAGAACTCAGTCCATCCTGGCTCTGTGTGTGTGTGCGCGCGCTAACTGGACTCATGGGGCTTAGGGACACAAAGAGAGGGCTAACCCCCTACCCTCGCTTCCCACAATACCCTTGCTAGCAGGGTCAGCCTTTGCATCATAGCAGGTATTCAACTAAAAAGGTTCTGTACATCTCAATGAAACTAAATGGGGAATAATAATAGGTCTGCTGAGAGTTGTAAAGGCTAGAATATTTAATGATTGGAATATTGATTATAGAGCAGAGTGTATTTGGATGTGCCTTTCATTTGAAACGTAAACTGGCCTCACCTATTATGAATGTGTTATATAGTGTCTATCTATGGTGCAAGAGACCCTGTAGCCATTTTGTGCAGAATCGGGCCATAACTTACCATTCAAAGCAGTATAGAGATACAGAAACTGCTTCTGTAACTAACCTTGGGTCGTGTTCATTAGAGTACACAACAGAAAACATTTAACAGCAGAACACAAAATGTATTTCTTATTGGGCAAGTCCAGGTTGTCTCCATGTTTCTGTCTGTTTTCTTCGGTTCCATGCCAACTGAACATGACCCTGATGTCCTCTCTCCTTCCCCTCTGTCTCAGTGCTGCCCCCGGTGTTGGTCCCGCGGAATAGCGAGTTCAATGCCAAACACAGCATGCTACCACGCTTCCGCAACCCTCTGCACCAGAACGAGCCTCACATGCCCCAGAACGCCACCTTCCCAGAGTCCTTCTCCCAGGCGAACACCCAGATGAACTTCCCCCAGACACAGACACACTCCCCTGGGGGGAACAGCTACCCCGGCTCCCCTGGTAGTGGCAGCAGTGCAACCTTCCCCCACTCCCCCACCAGCTCTGACCCAGGCAGCCCATTTCAGATGCCAGGTGAGCCGCCAGGTCAGATGCCAGGTACAATTCACTAATAACTTTTATAACGGTTAGTGTGGTAACAATGTATTAAATTATGCCATCACCCTGTTGGATATCTATACTGTGTACAAAACATTATGAACACCTTCCTAATATTGAGTTGCAGACCCTTTTCATCAGAACAGCCTCAACTGGCTGGGGCATGGTCTCTACAAGGTGTCAAAAGCTTTCCACAGGGATGCTGGCCCATGTTGTCTCCAATGCTTCCCACAGTTGTGTCAAGTTGGCTGGATGTCCTTTGGGTGGTGGGTCATTCTTGATACACACAGGAAACTGTTGAGCTTGAAAAACCCAGCAGCGTTGCAGTTCTTGACACTCAAACCAGTTCGACCTGGCACCTACTACCATACCCTGTTTAAAGGCACTTCAATCTTTTGTCTTGCCCATTCACCCTCTGAATGGCACACATACACAATCCATGTCTCAAGGCTTAAAAATCCTTCTTTAACATGTCTCCTCCCCTTCATCTACACTGATTGAAGTGGATTTAACAAGTGACATCAATAAGGGATCATACATTCACCTGGATTCTCCTGGTCAGTCTGTCATGGAAAGAGCAGGTGTTCATCATGTTTTGGACACTCAGTGTATATGTGTGTGTTTGGCAAATGGCTGATTCAATATAAACAATGGAATAGGCTAAGCAGCAATAGATTTACTGTTGTTGATGACGGTAAGTAAAGGACGTATGACAGGAATATTCAGGTAGCTGTACTGTGTAGGTCAGCGTGTCCCAAACTCTGTCCTCGGGACTCCAATGAGTGCACGTTTTGGTTTTTGCCCTAACACTACACAGCTGATTCAAATGATCAAAGCCTGTTGGCTAGTGTTAGTAGTAGTGTTAGGGCAGAACCCTAAACGTGCACCCCTTGGGGTCCCGAGGACTTTGGGAAACCCTGGTGTAGGGTAGCATGTTGGACTAAACCAAAGGCTCTAAAACAGATAAAGCTGGTAAGTCAATGTTCAGTATACAGTGACAGTTGGAAGACTTCTTTCTCTCTGGTTTAAACCCCCTCCGACCCCTCTCCCTGCCCTCCTCCAGAGACCCCCCCTCCAGCCTATTTGCCCCCAGAGGAGCGGATGACTCAGGACTGCCCTCAGCCCATGGACACCAACCTGATGGTCCCCGCGTTGCCCCTGGAGATCAGTAACAGGCCAGGTAATCAGCTGTGACATCACCCTCTTAGAGCTGTCAGCGCCCCACCAGCTCGTACTACAAGGGGTTTTCTGGGTACAAGTACACAACCATGACACACTCTGCTTTTTATTTGTCGTAGTGAATCAAACTCAGTTTTAATAGGCGATGTAGTTGAAAGTAACACTTGAAAAGTAGTCGTGGTTGTTGGGGTTTGTGGCAGTGTTCATTAAAGTTCTCATGCTTGCTGTAAAGCTAGTAAGAAAAACGGATCTAGGTGCTTTATCCCTCTGTTAAAATAAGGGGTGATTCATGGGATCACCTTCAAAAGCTAGAAAACAATTTCCTTCATATATTAATATAATATAATATATTAATTAAAAGGGAATTTTACATGATCATTAATGCAGGGTAAATGGAAAATAACATGAATGCGTATCCATGTTCAGAAAAGCAGAGCATCTCACACCATTTTGAGGCATTAGGTTTTAGAATTTAGTATGATGAACACAAAAGCGTCAGTCTATACATTGCAACCCAGAGGAAAGATCAGAGAGTCTGCCAATTAAATCTGGTCTCAAAGCAGATTTTACGAGGGCTTTAAAAGCTTCTGGCTGACATCATCTCTGCCGGTGGTAATTAACTGAAAGCTTGTTAAGAACTTGTTAAGAATTGGCCTCACTAATTACATCCAACTTTTATATCTGAAACACTTGTTTCAAATGTTAAAAACCTTGTTGAGAACCCTTGTTTGCTACCACCTACCTCAACTGTGGTTCAGTCAATCGTTAGTTGCTGTGGAGATCTGGCATTCCTACACATCACACATCTGAACAGCCAGTCCATACGCAAAAGTCATGTATGTCACCAGTCATGCAGGCTGTTTACATGGCAAAAGATAATGTGTCAAAGGGGTTTGATTTTTGAAGTGTCTACAGTACACAGTCTGTGGATACTTTCAGCAGCCAAGGTATTGGGCAGAATTGTACAAACTGTTTTACGCTCGCTAAAACCAGTATTGCAATCTCCTTACCAATCTCCCTATATAATTGTTACGCATCCAGTCACAGTAGTATCCCCACCCACACAGATGGATATTGCAATGGGTGTGGAGAAATACTCCCTGGAAGTGGCGATTGTGGAATTTTCTATCCTTCCCCAAGCTGCATCATATGTAGTGTTCCAGAGGTCCGGGCCGTTTCCATTGTGGGCCGGGCCGATGGATCTAGGAAAAGCATAGACCAAATACACCTGATGGCCGCTACTCTCAGCAGAGGAAGTTAGGGAGGAGTATGCCGCTTGGATAAACTCTCCCTCCCTCCCTTAGAGAGAGGGGGCCAGCTGGCATAAAGCTCACCCAAGATATCGGGCAGAGAGAGACGGCACCAGGCGGGCACCGGCTTGGTCTATTGACTGACTGCTTGACTCAGTAAATACTGATCCCAGACCAGACTAGACTGCCCGCAGTCAGTGGACAGTATTTGATCAAGACTGGCCCTGTCCAGACTGACCACAGTCAGTCTACTGGGGTTGGATGGATTTGTCAGCATTGATTTTCTGTTTCTGTTGTATGCAAACATGACCTATAGCTCTGTGTGAGACTTAACGTCACATACCACACATTTCATACACCTTTCCCACGTTTTGTCATCGACATACAAATCACCATTTTTTTTTCTCTAATCCTAGTAAAGGAAGAAGGAGATGAAAGATGAACATCTGCTATATCAGACTGCAGCTCAAAGTCAGACTAGACAGACAGACTTTATCAGAACAGAAGGCTTGATGCTCATGAGCCACTCCAGTCAATCTATACTTGCGTGCTTAAATGTCTCTGTGTGTGTGTGTGTGTGTGTGTGTGTGTGTGTGTGTGTGTGTGTGTGTGTGTGTGTGTGTGTGTGTGTGTGTGTGTGTGTGTGTGTGTGTGTGTGTGTGTGTGTGTGTGTGTGTGTGTGTGTGTGTGTGTGATCACACACACATCTCACCCTTTCTGTGTGTGTTTGACATCCTGTGCAGATGTTCAGCCGGTGGCCTATGAGGAGGATAAACACTGGTGCTTCATAGTGTACGACAAGCTGAACAACCTCCCTCTCCTCCCTGTCTCCTCTCATCCCTGTCTCCTCTCATCCCTGTCTCCTCTCCTCCCTTTCTCCTAGATGTTCAGCCGGTGGCCTACGAGGAACCTAAACACTGGTGCTCTATAGTGTACTACGAGTTGAACAACCGGGTGGGCGAGGCGTTCCAGGCCAACTCTACCAGCGTCCTGGTCGACGGCTTCACCGACCCGTCCAACAACCGCAACCGTTTCTGCCTGGGCCTCCTCTCCAACGTCAACCGCAACTCAACCATAGAGAACACCCGGCGACACATTGGCAAAGGTAAAAATGGCCATGGAAGGGAGCACTTATATTGCCTTATATTATCCCAAATATAAGGCCATGGACACACTGTCCACAGGACTGGTTCAATTGTTAGTGTCAGTGTTTATTTTTTTATTTTATTTTTTTCACCTTTATTTAAGCAGGTAGGCTAGTTGAGAACAAGTTCTCATTTACAACTGCAACCTGGCCAAGATAAAGCAAAGCAGTGTGACAAAAAATCAATCAATTAAGAATCCAAGCAAGTTGCCAAAGGCAAGAATATTCTATTCCGTTCTAATCTAGTGTACTCTACTCCATTCTAGTCCCATGTAACCCTCTCTTCCCATCTCCCCAGGAGTCCACCTGTACTATGTGGGTGGTGAAGTGTATGCTGAATGTCTGAGTGACAGCAGCATCTTCGTCCAGAGTCGGAACTGTAACTACCACCATGGCTTCCACCCCACCACCGTCTGTAAGATCCCCAGCGGCTGCAGCCTCAAGATCTTTAACAACCAGGAGTTTGCTGAGCTGCTGGCCCAGTCCGTCAACCACGGGTTTGAAGCTGTCTACGAGCTGACCAAGATGTGCACCATCCGTATGAGCTTCGTCAAGGTAACCGTCATAGACATACATCCCATAATATAGAGAATATAATGTTAAATGGTTCAGAATGAATAATGGGGTCATGAGATGAAGACGAGGAAATTCAAAGAATAAAGGAAATGTGATTGAGAAAGAGCCATGATGATAATACCTGTCCCTAAAGAGAACATCTCTCTTCCTCTTGCTCTCCCAGGGCTGGGGTGCAGAGTACCACCGCCAGGACGTGACCAGCACCCCCTGCTGGATTGAGATCCACCTGCACGGTCCTCTGCAGTGGCTGGACAAGGTGCTAACCCAGATGGGCTCACCCCACAACCCCATCTCCTCTGTGTCCTAGACGAAACTGTCCCCAGGCCCCAGGGCTGTCCAAACCCAGCATTTAGGTTCCAGTGGAGGGGTGGGTTTCAGGGTGGGGGACAATTCTAATTGAAATCAGTCAATTCAGGAAGTAAACTGGAATTTTAAGAGAATCTAAATCAAAATAAGAAATTCAGTTTATTTACTGTATTTGACTGAATTGAAATGGAATTGACCCCAACCCTGGTGGGTTTGTACTTGAGGGATTATGTCTGAAATTGGGCACATTGCAGACTGGGATGTGTGGGGGGGTGAGATAGAAGCATCTGGAAGATACTTGATCTTTGTGACCAACTGTAATAATTATCAATCAGACTCAAATCATTATAAACGAATCATCAATTCATCATTACGCAAAGTATCCTCCTCATATGGGGCCCATATTCAGAAAGAGTCTGAACGAGGATCAGTTTGGCCTTTTAGATCAGAATGAATAAATGTATATGGACTGGGGGGACCTGAACATAGAGCAGCACTCTAATACGTGAATATGGGTCCCTGATCTTGTTTTGGCAGTTTTCCCTTCCCCTGTTTTTTGGGTTAACATTGGAAACCCATACAGCCAGTTTCATGTGTTGCTACAACGATAATAAATGTGTACAGAATTGGAAAGATTGGAAGACAACCAATATGGATGAAAAAATTGAAATATTATGTTTCTTATGAACATATTTAGAACGTAGGAAGATACTGAGGTCAGTAAATACAAATGTCTCCCCCAGAACCATAAAAATGTTTGTTTTTTAAGGTTTTGGCAAATAAAAAGACCCCTAAATAAAATCCCCTTAGATTATTTACAAACCCTGTCATGAGGAGAAATCAGGAGAGGGCATCAGTGGGAGTGGGGCGGGAGAGTGAGGTGGGCATTGTGGGCATTGTGGGATTGTGCTCACAGGACATAAGATTTAAAAAAAAAAATTGTATATAAATAAATATTTCTCTTGTGTTACACCCGTGTTACAACGGAATTAAACGATTTTAATCGTGTTTTAGGCATACTCAACATTAGAGCAAAGTGCTGTGCAGTCGGTTTTGCAAACGCGTAGTTTGGTTTAGTGTAGCAAATCACCGTTTGGCTTGTTTAGGTAGTGACTGAAGAATGACACTAAACAGATACAGAGACGGGCACAAGCTTATGATAGTTCAGTTTGACCCTAGCTGTGCATGGTACAGCAAAAAAAAGAGAAAATAATCAATTGTAGAGTCACATAGCGCCCCACAGTGGAGGTGTCATAATACCCATAAAACCTAGTGGTCAAACAGGGAAATGGTTCCAATCATTTTTCCCATAGGGGATTTTTAGAAACACTTGAAATAAGGGCTATGTTTTGTGTAGGCTTACCCTGGCGTGACGTTTTTGATAACCATGTAAATTTCTCTTGGACAAGGTGACTTTTTTTAAACGCTATTTACTCTTAGATTTACAAATCCCTTCAAGCTCAACCTTTGCTAACAGGTATTGTCAATTTGGAACTTGCACAAGACAGTTTACAGAATTGTTCATTTAAAGAAATATAACCAATTTATTCATTACTGCATTTAGCTAACATTAGATAGTTAATCCAGAGATTCCATAAAGCTGGCTCGTCCAGATCATCACGGCATTTGTAGTTCTTTATGATAGCCACATTAGCAGCTAATTAGCGTTTCATTTTTGGGGGCGAATATATTACAAAAAGTCACCTTGTCCTATAGAGATTTCCACGGTTATCAAAATGTCACGCCAGGGTAAGCCTTCATGAAATACAGCCCTCATTTGAAATGTTTCTAAAATCCCTTATGGGAAAAACGATTGGAACCATTTCTCTGTTTGACTGCTAGGGTTTATGGACATTATGACACGTGTGGTAATCTATTGAGGATATATCTCTACTGTTACATTCTCTAAAGGCATCAACTCAGCAAAACTTACAAAAAGACAGTTAATAAAAAAATGGCATCCTTCAGAACTTGTTGACCGAAAAAAATATATAGTTTCACTGGTGAGTAAGTTACTGATGGTCCTAATACATGATTTGATCATTTTATAAAAATGCAGACTGTTTTTGTCTTTCAATTATTTTAGGCTTAGAAAACCCCATCCGCTATTACAAGTTGTATTGATTTTTGTATTTTTTTGAATATGTTTTCTTGTTGTTTCTTGTTATCTGCACTTTCACAGATTGTTGCCTCTTCTTTTAGTTTTTTTGTTTAGTTTTTTCTTTGCGCTGTTTTTGCTGAGTAGTACTCCCAGAAAGCAGTTTTATTCCATGAATATCAAGTCTCTACTGGAAGATTCAATAAATAAAGTTGTTTCATTACCTGTGTCCTTATATTGTTTTCATTTTTTAAGAATAAAAGAACGTTAATGTCCAAACGTGTAATGTTGGTATCATAAGCTACATAACAGTTTCAAGTTGACGCTCAAGAAAGTTCAGTATAAATATTGCATAAGAGCCCATTTTAAGCTTGATCTGAAATGTGATCGGAGGCATGGGTGGTGTGGCGCAATCGCGGAGCCTCTAGAGGCACGCAGACGCCAAATTGAAGTCTACCCCATCGCTGTGCTCCTCTCAAATTTTGTAACAAATGCGGATGGCTCTGTATAGCTCCGCGTTGACATGATTTGTTAATGGTAGGTGGGGGCGAGAGGTTCTGTATAAACACAAACTCACTTCCTTCACAACTGCTCTGCGCTGCTTGGAATGCCCTGACTTCTGCATCTGCAGAGGCTGTATCACCATAAATGCTGCATGGCATTTAAAACAGATGATATTTAGCCTCAAATAACCTAAATCATTCATATTTTGTCAAGAATGCATATCTTGCAAGTATGATTCTTTGAAGGGTGAGTTCTCATATTTTATTTTTTACCTTTATTTAACTACGCAAGTCAGTTAAGAACAAATTCTTATTTTCAATGACGGCCTTAACCATTAACTGCCTGTTCAGGGGCAGAACGACAGATTTGTACCTTGTCAGCTCGGGGGTTTGAACTTGCAACCTTCCGATTACTCGTCCAACTCTCTAAACACTAGGCTACCCATATGAGGAGAATGAGTGTGGATAGAGGAGTGGTGTGACCAGATATAGTGGAGTCTGATGGGAGGAGCTATAGGACAGGCTCAAATTTTACTGGCTGGAATGAAATGAATGGAACCGAATCAAGCACATCAAACAGCTCCTCCCACCAGCCTCCTCTGATATAGACTGAGGCCATGGTATTGGAAGCACACCTGTTGCAAGGCCCGTAGGTATAAAAGCCTTCGGATCACCCTTGGGGAGTTGGGACATGAAAACAACACATTTTCAATGGACACATGCAATTGACACAATTGACACAGCCATAAGACTCCTGAACAGGTAATCAAATGGCTACCCGGACTATTTGCATTGTGTGCCCCCCAACCCCTCTTTTTACGCTGCTGCTACTCTCTGTTTATATGCATAGTCACTTTAACTATACATTCATGTACATAGCACCTCAAGAAAGAAAAAAACGACACCATTCTGTATACTTCTGGTCCTTCTTTGGACACTGTGTTAACGAACCTCCAGACGAGCTTCAATGCCATACAACTCTCCTTCCATGGCCTCCAACTGCTCTTAAATGCAAGTAAAACTAAATGCATGCTCTTCACCCGATCACTGCCTGCACCTGCCTGCCCGTCCAACATCACTACTTTGGGCGGTTCTGACTTGTGGACAACTACAAATACCTAGGTGTCTGGTTAGACTGTAAACTATCCTTCCAGACTCACATTAAGCATCTCCAATCCATAATTAAATCTAGAATCGGCTTCCTATTTCGCAACAAAGCATCATTCACTCATGTTGCCAAACATACCCTCAAAAAAATTACCATCCTACCGATCCTCGACTTCGGCAATGTCATTTACAAAATAGCCCCCAACACTCTACTCAACAAATTGGATGCAGTCTATCACAGTCCGTTTTGTCACCAAAGCCCCATAAAATACCCACCACTGCTCTCGTTGGCTGGCCCTCGCTTCATACTCGTCGTCAAACTCACTGGCTCCAGGTCATCTACAAGTCTTTGCTAGGTAAAGCCCCGCCTTATCTCAGCTCACTGGTCACCAGAGCAGCACCCACCCATAGCACGGGTGGCTGCTGCCAATGACTGGAATGAACTGCAAAAATCACTGAAGCTGGAGACTCATATCTTTAAGCACCAGCTGTCAGAGCAGCTCACAGATCACTGCACCTGTCCATAGCCCATCTGTAATATAGCCCATCCAACTACCACATCCCCATACTTTATTTATTTATTTATCTTGCTCCTTTGCACCCCAGTATCTCTACTTGCACATTCATCTTCTGCACATCTACCATTCAAGTTTGTAATTGCTATATTGTAATTACTTTTCCACCATGGCCTATTTATTGCCTTAACTCCCTTATCTTACCTCATATGCACTCACTGTATATAGACGTTTTGTTTTCTTTTTTCTACTGTATTATTGACTTTATGTTTTGTTTATTCCATGTGTAATTCTGTGTTGTTGTATGTGTCGAACTGCTTTGCTTTATCTTGGCCAGGTCACAGTTGCAAATGAGAACTTGTTCTCAACTAGCCTACCTGGTTAAATAAAGGTTAAATATATATATATCTTTTAAATAATAAGAATTGGACCGACCAATCCCGCACATTGGGTAACCGGGCTGTCTGCATTATGTCCTGCCACCCACCACCTGCCAACCCCTCTTTTACGCTACTGTTACTCTCTGTTCATCATATATGCATAGTCACTTTAACCATATCTACATGTACATACTACCTCAATCAGCCTGACTAACCGGTGTCTGTATTTAGCCTCGCTACTTTATAGCCTCGCTACTGTATATAGCCTGTCTTTTTACTGTTGTTTTATTTCTTTACTTACCTATTGTTCCCTTAACACCTTTTTTGCACTATTGGTTAGAGCCTGTAAGTAAGCATTTCACTGTAAAGTCTACTACACCTGTTGTATTCGGCGCAGGTGACAAATAAACTTAAATTTGTTTTGATTTTAATACATGTGTTCCTGTGTGAAATAGGACATGAACTGTATAAGCACCCACAAAAATATTACAACTCAAGACACTAACATGAAATTGTATGGCCACAATAGCTGAAAATTGAAAAATCTTGCAAAATACAAGCAACATTGTGCAATAGTTATCCATCCCCTGATAAATGCCTTCTAAAATGATTCCATTGAATTTCAATTTGAGTGAATTGTGAAGACAAGAGCACAACCACGACTCACTGCTACCACCGCGTGGCCTTGAGTAGTACTACTTATCTAGAAAGGGGCGGTGTTCAACGTCACAGGGAGTAGGAAGTGAACGAAGCAAAAAAAACAATACCCACTGGGTTTCACTAGATAGCACAGCCACGAAGTAAAAAGATATATGAAAATAATTATGTGCTTTTTGGTCTTACTTTAAGGTTATGTCTTGGCATAAGGTTAGCAGTGTGGTTAAGGTTAGGGTTAATGTTAGGTTTAATATCACATTTTAAGAAGATCAATTGTAGAAATGGGCGGAGTTTATGACTTTGTGACTGTGGTAGCTAGTGACGACCAAAACATTGGTCAACGTGTGGTTGCTTTTGAGAATCAAATGACAGAATTATCCTTATTTTCTTTACTCCAAAAATGAATACTCACTTATGAAAGTGTTTGGAGCAATAGTAGAGGACAACAGCAAAGACGAACGAAGCAGATGTATGTACAAATAGCTAGCTATCAAGGTGAGTTCTCCATTGTATGTACACGTTTTGTAACTGTTCAGCTATAGGCTACTTGTCAGTCAGTTACCGGTGTATGTACTGTATGTATGCATATGTCCATTCGTTTCTACTGGCAGAATTTGCTCCTGAATGCCACAACCTCAAACAGTCTAAATAGCCCAAAGTGAGTGTCATAGAGTAATCAGCATCAGTTTTGTTTTGGTTCTGTCTTGTTGAATGAACTGAAATGTGTCACAAACCTCTATTGAAAGCCTGTTGTCTAACGTTACATCATTATCAGACTCTCTCCCCTAGAGAAGGGACCAGTGCCAGGCAATCATGGGACCCTCAGTACTCTTTCCGCTTCTCCACGGCTTGTCCTCCCCCTTACGAACTGTCACCCCAACATGGGGCCGATGGCTCCTCCGCCAGCTACACCCACCATCCTGCACTCGTACCCCTTGTACCCCCTCATTCCCTGGGCTTAACTCCCAACACATCCGTGGTATGTGTGTGGAATCCACCCTCAGCTACATCAAGGAGCTGAGTCCACCAGAGCAGAGGCTGTTGAATAAGCTGTATGAAGGACTGATCTCAGGTCAGCGGGCCAGTCTGGCTGAGTCCATTACCCTGGTGGAGACCCAGCATCCCAGAAAGAAAGAGCTGGCCCAGGTCCTGCTGCAGAGAGTACTGGCTCACAGGAAGGAGCAGGAGAAACAGAACGGAGGGAAACCCCTGGCCTTCAGAGTGGGTTAGTATGTGGATTGTTATGTTCAACATTGTTGTGTCTATGCCCAGTACATAGAATGCACGCAGACCCAATAATATGTGAACATTTGAACTAGTGGCTTGCAGTCCTTAGAGTTGGACCGCTTGAGTTGGTGGCTGCAATGTGGGCTTTTTATTGAAGATTTTTGTACTCATACTCTTGATGTAGCTAAGTCTAAACTACCATATGGGGAAGAGTGTGGGCTTGGTGTACGTGCATGTTTGTTCTCTGTGAGGTGACGTCTGTCTGTAGGTCTGTCTGGCCCACCCGGAGCTGGAAAGTCCACCTTCATCGAGGTGGTGGGGAAGATGCTCACAGGACAAGGACATAAAGTCTCTGTTCTGGCTGTCGACCCCTCATCATGCACTACAGGAGGTATGTTTCCACATCATTCTACATATTCATCGCTGTGTTTGTGCGTGGTATTTCATCAGTGTTGTGGGGTATATGTATTGGTTTAAATGGGTCTGTTAGAATGCCTCGTCATGCCAGACAGACTCTTGCACCGTAATATGTGGGATTTTGTGAACATTGACATAACTATTCTGCCTTGTTCAATGTTGTTGAACATAATTTCCTCACCACAGGAGGTTGTTGGCGCCTTAATTGGGGAGGACGGGCTCGTGTTAATGACTGGAGCGGAATCAGTGGAATGGTATCAAATACATGGTTTCCAGGTGTTTGATGCCGTTCCGTTTGCTCTGTTCTGGACATGTATTACGAGCCGTCCCCCCCTCCTGTGTTCCTCACATATATCTTCTTCAAGCTAGGCAAAGGATTATTATTAAATATTGATACCTATACTGATATACTACCACTTTTATACTTTATGTTGGTGTTACGCATAAATCCTCCCCCTCTCCCCAGGGTCTCTGATGGGTGACAAGACTCGTATGACTGAGCTCTCCAGAGACATGAGTGCTTTCATCAGACCCTCCCCCACCTCTGGAACACTGGGAGGAGTCACCCGGACCACCAATGAGGCCATAGTACTGTGTGAGGGGGGTGGCTACGACATCGTTCTGGTAGAAACTGTAGGTGAGGAACTCGATGGTTGAGTCAACTGTTTTTAAAAGCCTCAGAAGGGACAAATCTCCACCTGGGATAGGCCACCTGCACAGTTTTTATTGAACCAGATTTAATCTCATTGTGATTCATGCTTTGCATCTTCCACATTACGTGGTTTCTAAAGTCTAAAAGGCATAAAGGATACAATTATGAAATGACATAACATAGCTCATAGTTTATTAATAAAAATCCTAAGGTAGATAGCGTTTCATAAATACTTAGTTTTATCGTGTGTTGTGTCCTCAGGTGTAGGCCAGTCAGAGTTTGCTGTGGCTGACATGGTGGACATGTTTGTGTTGCTGATCCCACCAGCAGGGGGCGATGAACTACAGGTCAGACAGGCTGCACCTCCATCACCATCACACTCCACTGTTACAATGCCATTAAAGAACCAGTGAAAATCTTGTGATATTTACAGACATTTTTTATCATTTAAATGAATAATATATCCATTGATTCTTGATGAAAATAAATGTCTCATGAGTTCAGTTCAACTGTCTTTAAAGTACACTGCTCAAAAAAATAAAGGGAACACTAAAATAACACATCCTAGATCTGAATGAATTAAATATTCTTATTAAATACTTTTTTTTTTACATAGTTGAATGTGCTGACAATAAAAAAATAACACACAAATGATCAATGGAAATCAAATTTATCAACCCATGGAGGTCTGGATTTGGAGTCACACTCAAAATTAAAGTGGAAAACCACACTACAGGCTGATCCAAGTCAAAATGAGACTCAGTAGTGTGTGTGGCCTCCACGTGCCTGTATGACCTCTCAACAACGCCTGGGCATGCTCCTGATGAGGTGGCGGATGGGATGGTCTCCTGATGGATCTCCTCCCAGACTTGGACTAAAGCATCCGCCAACTCCTGGACAGTCTGGAGTTGCTGTGCGTTTTGTTGCCAACCTATTTTGCTACCTGACAACTTTACGGTTTTTACTTTTTAATTACCGTTTATATATATATATACAGTGCCTTGCGAAAGTATTCGGCCCCCTTGAACTTTGCGACCTTTTGCCACGTTTCAGGCTTCAAACATAAAGATATAAAACTGTACTTTTTTGTGAAGAATCAACAACAAGTGGGACACAATCATGAAGTGGAACGACATTTATTGGATATTTCAAACTTTTTTAACAAATCAAAAACTGAAAAATTGGGCGTGGTTTTCCCCATTAAGCAGCGAGTCAGAGGCCGAGTCTTCTCTGGTCTCTACTCTTCTCGTTACGGGGTCTGAGACGCCGAAGCTTCCCACCATTAGCTCTGACAAATTGAAAACTCTAGTCATTGGCGACTCCATTACCCGCAGTATTAGACTTAAAACGAATCATCCAGTGATCATACACTGTTTACCAGGGGGCAGGGCTACCGACGTTAAGGCTAATCTGAAGATGGTGGTGGCTAACGCTAAAACTGGCGAGTGTAGAGAGTATAGAGATATTGTTATCCATGTCGGCACCAACGATGTTAGGATGAAACAGGCAGAGATCACCAAGCGCAACATAGCTTCTGCGTGTAAATCAGCTAGAAAGATGTGTCGGCATCGAGTAATTGTCTCTGGCCCCCTCCCAGTTAGGGGGAGTGATGAGCTCTACAGCAGAGTCTCATAACTCAATCGCTGGTTGAAAACTGTTTTCTGCCCCTCCCAAAAGATAGAATTTGTAGATAATTGGCCCTCTTTCTGGGACTCACCCACAAACAGGACCAAGCCTGACCTGCTGAGGAGTGACGGACTCCATCCTAACTGGAGGGGTGCTCTCATCTTATCTACCAACATAGACAGGGCTCTAACTCCTCTAGCTCCACAATGAAATAGGGTGCAGGCCAGGCAGCAGGCTGTTAGCCAGCCTGCCAGCATAGTGGAGTCTGCCACTAGCACAGTCAGTGTAGTCAGCTCAGCTATCACCATTGAGACCGTGTCTGTGCTTCGACGTAGGTTGGGCAAAACTAAACATGGCGGTGTTCGCCTTAGCAATCTCACTAGGATAAAGACCACCTCCATTCCTGTCATTATTGAAAGAGATCATGATACCTCACATCTAAAAATAGGGCTACTTAATGTTAGATCCCTTACTTCAAAGGCAATTATAGTCAATGAACTAATCACTGATCATAATCTTGATGTGATTGGCCTGACTGAAACATGGCTTAAGCCTGATGAATTTAATGTGTTAAATGAGGCCTCACCTCCTGGCTACACTAGTGACCATATCCCCCGTGCATCCCGCAAAGGCGGAGGTGTTGCTAACATTTACGATAGCAAAATTCAATTTATAAAAAATAAAAAAAACGTTTTCGTCTTTTGAGCTTCTAGTCATGAAATCTATGCAGCCAACTCAATCACTTTTTTATAGCTACTGTTTACAGGCCTCCTGGGCCATATACAGCGTTCCTCACTGAGTTCCCTGAATTCCTATCGGACCTTGTAGTCATAGCAGATAATATTCTAATCTTTGGTGACTTTAATATTCACATGGAAAAGTCCACAGACCCACTCCAAAAGGCTTTCGGAGCCATCATCGACTCAGTGGGTTTTGTCCAACATGTCTCTGGACCCACTCACTGTCACAGTCATACGCTGGACCTAGTTTTGTCCCATGGAATAAATGTTGTGGATCTTAATGTTTTTCCTCATAATCCTGGACTATCGGACCACTATTTTATTACGTTTGCAATTGCAAAAAATAATCTGCTCAGACCCCAACCAAGGAACATCAAAAGTCATGCTATAAATTCACAGACAACACAAAGATTCCTTGATGTCCTTCCAGATTCCCTCTATCTACCCAAGGATGTCAGAGGACAAAAATCAGTTAACCACCTAACTGAGGAACTCAATTTAACCTTGCGCAATACCCTAGATGCATTTGCAGCCCTAAAAACTAAAAACATTTCTCATAAGAAACTAGCTCCCTGGTACACAGAAAATACCCGAGCTCTGAAGCAAGCTTCCAGAAAATTGGAACGGAAATAGCGCCACACCAAACTGGAAGTCTTCCGACTAGCTTGGAGAAACAGTACCGTGCAGTACCGAAGAGCCCTTACTGCTGCTCGATCATCCTATTTTTCTAACTTAATTGAAGAAAATAAGAACAATCCGAAATTCCTTTTTGATACTGTCGCAAAGCTAACTAAAAAGCAGCATTCTCCAAGAGAGGATGACTTTCACTTTAGCAGTGATAAATTCATTAACTTCTTTGAGGAAAAGATTATGATTATTAGAAAGCAAATTACGGACTCCTCTTTAAATCTGCGTATTCCTTCAAAGCTCAGTTGTCCTGAGTCTGCACAACTCTCCCAGGACCTAGGATCAAGAGAGACGCTCAAGTGTTTTAGTACTATATCTCTTGACACAATGATGAAAATAATCATGGCCTCTAAACCTTCAAGCTGCATACTGGACCCTATTCCAACTATACTACTGAAAGAGCTACTTCCTGTGCTTGGCCCTCCTATGTTGAACATAATAAACGGCTCTCTATCCACCGGATGTGTACCAAACTCACTAAAAGTGGCAGTAATAAAGCCTCTCTTGAAAAAGCCAAACCTTGACCCAGAAAATATAAAAAACTATCGGCCTATATCGAATCTTCCATTCCTCTCAAAAATGTTAGAAAAGGCTGTTGCGCAGCAACTTACTGCCTTCCTGAAGACAAACAATGTATACGAAATGCTTCAGTCTGGTTTTAGACCCCATCATAGCACTGAGACGGCACTTGTGAAGGTGGTAAATGACATTTTAATGGCATCGGACCGAGGCTCTGCATCTGTCCTCGTGCTCCTAGACCTTAGGGCTGCTTTTGATACCATTGATCACCACATTCTTTTGGAGAGATTGGAAACCCAAATTGGTCTACACGGACAAGTTTTGGCCTGGTTTAGATCTTATCTGTCGGAAAGATATCAGTTTGTCTCTGTGAATGGTTTGTCCTCTGACAAATCAACTGTAAATTTCGGTGTTCCTCAAGGTTCTGTTTTAGGACCACTATTGTTTTCACTATATATTTGACCTCTTGGGGATGTTATTCGAAAACATAATGTTAACTTTCACTGCTATGCGGATGACACACAGCTGTACATTTCAATGAAACATGGTGAAGCCCCAAAATTACCCTTGCTAGAAGCATGTGTTTCAGACATAAGGAAGTGGATGGCTGCAAACTTTCTACTTTTAAACTCGGACAAAACAGAGATGCTTGTTCTAGGTCCCAAGAGACAAAGAGATCTTCTGTTGAATCTGACAATTAATCTTAGTGGTTGTACAGTCGTCTCAAATAAAACTGTGAAGGACCTCGGCATTACTCTGGACCCTGATCTCTCTTTTGAAGAACATATCAAGACCATTTCAAGGACAGATTTTTTCCATCTACGTAAAATTGCAAAAATCAGAAACTTTCTGGCCAAAAATGATGCAGAAAAATTAATCCATGCTTTTGTCACTTCTAGGTTAGACTACTGCAATGCTCTACTTTCCGCCTACCCGGATAAAGCACTAAATAAACTTCAGTTGGTGCTAAATACGGCTGCTAGAATCCTGACTAGAACCAAAAAATTTGATCATATTACTCCAGTGCTAGCCTCTCTACACTGGCTTCCTGTCAAAGCATTTACATTTAAGTCATTTAGCAGACGCTCTTATCCAGAGCGAGGGCTGAGTTCAAGGTTTTACTGCTAACCTACAAAGCATTACATGGGCTTGCTCCTACCTATCACTCTGATTTGGTCCTGCCGTACATACCTACACGTACGCTACGGTCACAAGACGCAGGCCTCCTAATTGTCCCTAGAATTTCTAAGCAAACAGCTGGAGGCAGGGCTTTCTCCTATAGAGCTCAATTTTTATGGAACGGTCTGCCTACCCATGTCAGAGACGCAAACTCGGTCTCAACCTTTAAGTCTTTACTGAAGACTCATCTCTTCAGTGGGTCATATGATTGAGTGTAGTCTGGCCCAGGAGTGGGAAGGTGAACGGAAAGGCTCTGGAGCAACGAACCGCCCTTGCTGTCTCTGCCTGGCCGGTTCCCCTCTTACCACTGGGATTCTCTGCCTCTAACCCTATTACAGGGGCTGAGTCACTGGCTTACTGGGGCTCTCTCATGCCGTCCCTGGAAGGGGTGCGTCACCTGAGTGGGTTGATTCACTGATGTGGTCATCCTGTCTGGGTTGGCGCCCCCCCTTGGGTTGTGCCATGGCGGAGATCTTTGTGGGCTATACTCAGCCTTGTCTCAGGATGGTAAGTTGGTGGTTGAAGATATCCCTCTATTGGTGTGGGGGCTGTGCTTTGGCAAAGTGGGTGGGGTTATATCCTTCCTGTTTGGCCCTGTCCGGGGGTGTCCTCGGATGGGGCCACAGTGTCTCCTGACCCCTCCTGCCTCCAGTATTTATGCTGCAGTAGTTTATGTGTCGGGGGGCTAGGGTCAGTTTGTTATATCTGGAGTACTTCTCCTGTCCTATTCAGTGTCCTGTGTGAATCTAAGTGTGCGTTCTCTAATTCTCTCCTTCTCTCTTTCTTTCTCTCTCTCGGAGGACCTGAGCCCTAGGACCATGCCCCAGGACTACCTGACATGATGACTCCTTGCTGTCCCCAGTCCACCTGGCCGTGCTGCTGCTCCAGTTTCAACTGTTCTGCCTTATTATTATTCGACCATGCTGGTCATTTATGAACATTTGAACATCTTGGCCATGTTCTGTTATAATCTCCACCCGGCACAGCCAGAAGAGGACTGGCCACCCCACATAGCCTGGTTCCTCTCTAGGTTTCTTCCTAGGTTTTGGCCTTTCTAGGGAGTTTTTCCTAGCCACCGTGCTTCTACACCTGCATTGCTTGCTGTTTGGGGTTTTAGGCTGGGTTTCTGTACAGCACTTTGAGATATCAGCTGATGTACGAAGGGCTATATAAATAAATTTGATTTGATTTGGTGGTGTTGGTGGATGGAGCGAGACATGATGTCCCAGATGTGCTCAATTGGATTCAGGTCTGGGGAACGGGCGGGCCAGTCCATAGCATCAATGCCTTCCTCTTGCAGGAACTGCTGACAGACTCCAGCCACATGAGGTCTAGCATTGTCTTGCATTAGGAGGAACCCAGGGCCAACCGCACCAGCATATGGTCTCACAAGGGGTCTGAGGATCTCATCTCAGTACCTAATGGCAGTCAGGCTACTTCTGGGGAGCACATGGAGGGCTGTGCGGCCCCCCAAATAAATGCCACACCACACCATGACTGACCCACCGCCAAACCGGTCATGCTGGAGGATGTTGCAGGCAGCAGAACGTTCTCCACGGCGTCTCCAGACTCTGTCACGTCTGTCATGTGCTCAGTGTGAACCTGCTTTCATCTGTGAAGAGCACAGGGTGCCAGTGGCGAATTTGCCAATCTTGGTGTTCTTTGGCAAATGCCAAACGTCCTGCACGGTGTTGGGCTGTAAGCACAACCCCCACCTGTGGACCTCGGGCCCTCATACCACCCTCATGGAGTCTGTTTTTGACCGTTTGAGCAGACACATGCACATTTGTGGCCTGCTGGAGGTAATTTTGCAGGGCTCTGGCTGTGCTCCTCCTGCTCCTCCTTGCACAAAGGCGGAGGTAGCGGTCCTGCTGCTGGGTTGTTGCCCTCCTACGGCCTCCTCTACGTCTCCTGATGTACTGGCCTGTCTCCTGGTAGCGCCTCCATGATCTGGACACTACGCTGACAGACACAGCAAACCTTCTTGCCACAGCTCGCATTGATGTTCCATCCTGGATGAGCTGCACTACCTGAGCCTCTTGTGTGGGTTGTAGACTCCGTCTCATGCTACCACTAGAGTGAAAGCACCGCCAGCATTCAAAAGTGACCAAAACATCAGCCAGGAGGCATAGGAACTGAGAAGTGGTCTGTGGTTACCACCTGCAGAACCACTCCTTTATTGGGGGTGTCTTGCTAATTGCATATAATTTCCACCTGTTGTCTATTCCATTTGCACAACAGCATATGAAAATTATTGTCAATCAGTGTTGCTTCCTAAATGGACAGTTTGATTTCACAGAAGTGTGATTGACTTGGAGTTACATTGTGTTTTTTAAGTGTTCCTTTTTTTGTTGTTTTTGTTGTTGAGCAGTGTACATATCTGATTCCTTTCATATTTGCAAAAGAAACAAAGTGGTTTCTTTCCACCCTGCTGTCTTCAATTATTCTGTCTCAGGATGCACTTAAGTATTCAAACAGGGGCCTCCTGGGTGGTGCAGTGGTTAAGGGCGCTGTACTGCAGCGCCAGCTGTGCCATCAGAGCCCCTGGGTTCGCGCCCAGGCTCTGTCGTAACCGGCCGTGACCGGGAGGTCCGTGGGGCGACGCACAATTGGTTGTGTATCGCATGACTTTCAACCTTCGTCTCTCCCGAGCCCGTACGGGAGTTGTAGTGATGAGACAAGATAGTAGCTACTACAACAATTGGATACCACGAAATTGGGGAGAAAAAGGGGTAAATAAAAAAAAAATTAAAAAAAGTATTCAAACAGGATCACAGACTGTCGCACTGTCCATCAATCAGCTTAGACGCATAGACATAAGATTTACATCCAATTTCCCCTCTGGAGATCAATAAAGTTGATTCAAAGCACATCGTGTTGGTCACATACACGTATTTAGCAGACGTTATTTCTATCAAAGTGTGGACACACCTACACACCTACTATGTTTTTTTTTCTTTCTTTGTTATTATTTTTGACATTGTAGAATAATAGTGAAGACATCAAAACAAATGAAATAACACATGGAATCATGTAGTAACCAACAAAGTGTCAAACAAATCTAAATATATTTGAGATTCTTCAAAGTAGCCACCCTTTGCCTTATTGACAGCTTTGCACACTTGGCATACTCTCAACGAGCTTCACCTGGAATGCTTTTCTAACCGTCTTGAAGGAGTTCCCACATATGCTGAGCACTTGTTGGCTGCTTTTCCTTCACTCTGCGGTCCAACTCATCCCAAACCATCTCAAAGTCAGGTGATTGTGGAGGCCAGGTCATCTGATGCAGCACTCCATCACTCTACTTCTTGGTCAAAAAGCCCTTACACAGATAGGTGTGTTTGAGTCATTGTCCTGTTGCACAAACCAGGTGGGATGGCGTATCGCTGCAGAATACTGTGGTAGCCATGCTGGTTAAGTGTACCTTGAATTCTAAATAAATGACTGTGTCACCAGCAAAGCATCATCACACCACCTCCTCCATGCTTCACGGTGGGAACTATACATGCGGAAATCATCCCTTCACCTGCTCTGCGTCTCACAAAGACATGGTGGTTGGAACCATGAATCTCAAATTTGAATTCATCAGACCAAAGACCGATTTCCACCGGTCTATTGTCCATTGCTCGTGTTACTGTCTTTTAAGCAAGTCTCTTCTTCTTATTGGTGTCCTTTAGTAGTGGTTTCTTTGCAGCAATTCGACCATGAAGTTGATGTTGAGATGTGTCTGTTACTTGAACTCTGACGCATTTATTTGGGCTGCAATTTATGAACTTATCCTCTGCAGCAGAGGTAACTCTGGGTCTTCCTTTCCTGTGGCGGTCCTCATGAGAGCCAGTTTCATCATAACGCTTAATGGTTTTTGCGACTGAACTTGAAGAAACTTTCAAAGTTCTTGAAATCTTCCAGATTGATTGACCTTCATGTCTTCAAGTAATGGTGGACTGTTGTTTCTTTTTGCTTATTTGAGCTGTTCTTGCCATAATATGGACTTAGCCCTATTTGCTTAAGACCATCTTCTGTATACCACCCCTGCCTTGTCACAACACAACACAACTGATTGGCTCAAACGCATTAAGAAGGAAAGAAATTCCACAAATTAACTTTTAACAAGGCACACCTGTTAATTGAAATGCATTCCAGGTGACTACCTCATGAAGCTGGTTGAGAGAATTCCAAGAGTGCAAAGCTGTCATCAATGCAAAGGGTGCCTATTTTGAATAATCTCATATACACTACTGTTCAAAAGTATGGGGTCACTTAGAAATGTCCTTGTTTTTGAAAGAAAAGCATTTTTTTGGTCTATTAAAATAACATCAAATTGATCCTAAATACAGTGTAGACATTGTTAATGTTGTAAATGACTATTGTAGCTGGAAACGGCTGATTTTTATTGTAATATCTACATAGGCGTACAGGGGCCCATTATCAGCAACCATCACTCCTGTGTTTCAATGGCACGTTGTGTTAGCTAATCCAAGTTTATCATTTTAAAAGGCTAATTGATCATTAGAAAATCATTTTGCAATTATGTTAGTACAGCTGAAAACTGTTGTTCGGATTAAAGAAGTATTAAAACTCACCTTATTTAGACTAGTTTAGTATCTAGAGCATCAGCATTTGTGGGTTCGATTACAGGCTCAAAATGGCCAGAAACAACTTTAATCTGAAACTCGTCAGTCTATTCTTGTTCTGACAAATGAAGGCTACTCCATGCGAGAAATTGCCAAGAAACTGAAGATCTCGTACAAAACTGTGTACTACTCCCTTCACAGAACAGCGCAAACTGGCTGAGAAACAGACGCCTCACAAGTCCTCAACTGGCAGCTTAATTAAATAGTACCCGCATAGTACCCGCAAAACACCGGTCTCAACGTCAACAGTGAAGAGGCGACTCTGGGCTGCTGGCCTTCTAGGCAGAGCTCCTCTGTCCAGTGTCTGTGTTCTTTTACCCATCTTAATCTTTTATTTTTATTGGCCAGTCTGAGATATGGCTTTTTCTTTGCAACTCTGCCTAGAAGGCCAGCATCCTGGAGTCGCCTCTTCACTGTTGATGTTGATACTGGTGTTTTGCAGGTACTATTTAATGAAGCTGCTAGTTGAGGACTTGTGAGGCGTATGAAATGGGTAAAACAGTATATAAACATTATTAAAGTGACCAGTGTTCCATGACTATGTACATAGTGCAAGCAGCCTCTAAGGTGCAGGGTTGAGTAACCGGGTGGTAGCCGTCTAGGGACATTCTGTAAAGTTCAGGGTACAGTACTGAATCTGTGTGTGTTCTCCATTGCCAGGGCATTAAGCGAGGCATCATCGAGAAGGCAGATCTGGTGGTGGTCACTAAAGCAGACGGAGACCTGTTAGTACCAGCCAGGAGAATCCAGGCAGAGTATACCAGCGCTCTGAAACTGCTCAGGAAGAAATCAAAGTCCTGGAACCCTAAGGTGGGTTGTATTGGGTTGAATGTTTTTTGTCTGAGTGGTAGTGCGAAGGGGTTAAACTTACAGTGGGGCAAAAAAGTATTTAGTCGGCCACCAATTGTGCAAGTTCTCCCACTTAAAAAGATGAGAGAGGCCTGTAATTTTCATCATAGTTACACTTCAACTATGACAGACAAAGTGAGAAAAAAAATCCAGAAAATCACATTGTAGGATTTTTTATGAATTTATTTGCAAATTATGGTGGAAAATAAGTATTTGGTCACGAGTGGAGGACAAACAAGCAATATTTCTGGCTCTCACAGACCTGTAACTTCTTCTTTAAGATGCTCCTCTGTCCTCCACTCGTTACCTGTATTAATGGCACCTGTTTGAACTTGTTATCAGTATAAAAGACACCTGTCCACAACCTCAAACAGTCACACTCCAAACTCCACTATGGCCAAGACCAAAGAGCTGTCAAAGGACACCAGAAACAAAATTGTAGACCTGCACCAGGCTGGCAAGACAGAATCTGCAATAGGTAAGCAGCTTGGTTTGAAGAAATTAACTGTGGGAGCAATTATTAGGAAATGGAAGACATACAAGTCCACTGATAATCTCCCTCGATCTGAGGCCCCACGCAAGATCTCACCCCGTGGGGTCAAAATGATCACAAGAACGGTGAGCAAAAATCCCAGAACCACACAGGGGGACCTAGTGAATGACCTGCAGAGAGCTGGGACCAAAGTAACAAAGCCTACCATCAGTAACACACTACGCCGGCAGGGACTCAAATCCTGCAGTGCCAGACGTGTCCCCCTGTTTAAGCCAGTACATGTCCAGACCCGTCTGAAGTTTGCTAGAGAGCATTTGGATGATCCAGAAGAAGATTGGGAGAATGTCATATGGTCAGATGAAACCAAAATATAACTTTTTGTAAAAACTCAACTCGTCGTGTTTGGAGGACACAGAATGCTGAGTTGCATCCAAAGAACACCATACCTACTGTGAATCATGGGGGTGGAAACATCAAGCTTTGGGGCTGTTTTTCTGCAAAGGGACCAGGACGACTGATCCGTAAGGAAAGAATGAATGGGGCCATGTATTGTGAGATTTTGAGTGAAAACCTCATTCCATCAGCAAGGGCATTGAAGATGAAACATGGCTGGGTCTTTCAGCATGACAATGATCCCAAACACACCGCCCGGGCAACGAAGGAGTTGCCTCAAACTCCAGGTAACTGGGGGTTGGAACCTGAAGTTCTTCTTCGTATCCTTTATTGGAGAGCTGTGTTACATTTCCTCTGAAAATCCTTTTTTGCCGCCCTCAACTCTCCACACGCACACATCACCAGAACCGACAGGCCGTCCCACTGTACAGCGAGGTCAGCTGACCTGGGGGAGAGGGATTAATGTGATGTCATCATCAGGGCACTCTAGTCTGTCGCAGTGTTCCCAGGGTGGGGAGGGGGTGCTCTCTGCATGTCTCCCGCCCTGGGCCGAGCGTTGTGGCATTGTCTCTTTGTCTCAGACCGACCATGTGCGGCCCAATGCAGCATCTGCCCACCTGGCAACCTGCCAAAGTCCCTTACCGCCACCCACCCACCCTTCTCCCTCCATCCCCCTCTTCCTCTTCCTCCCCACTCTGAATAGAGAGCTGCTGTGTCATGTATTTTCCTGATTAGCAGCCCACCCACTCAGATGAAAGACTCCCAGACCTGTCTCGCTCTCTGGTTCTCTGTCTCTCGCTTCTTTTTCCAATTTTCTGTCTGTCTCGCTCTCTCTCTGTTTTTCTGTCTCTATTTCTCTCCACCTCTCTCTCTCTTCATCTCCATCTATCTCATCTCTCTCTGTTTTGCTGTCTCCATTTCTCTCCACCCCTCTCTCTCTTCATCTCCATCTATCTCATCTCTCTCTCTCTGTTTTGCTGTCTCCATTTCTCTCCACCCCTCTCTCTCTTCATCTCCATCTATCTCATCTCTCTCTGTTTTTCTGTCTCTATTTCTCTCCACCTCTCTCTCTCTTCATCTCCATCTATCTCATCTCTCTCTGTTTTGCTGTCTCCATTTCTCTCCACCCCTCTCTCTCTTCATCTCCATCTATCTCATCTCTCTCTGTTTTGCTGTCTCTTTCTCTCCACCCCTCTCTCTCTTCATCTCCATCTATCTCATCTCTCTCTGTTTTGCTGTCTCCATTTCTCTCCACCTCTCTCTCTCTTCATCTCCATCTATCTCATCTCTCTCTGTTTTGCTGTCTCTATTTCTCTCCACCTCTCTCTCTCTCTTCATCTCCATCTATCTCATCTCTCTCTGTTTTGCTGTCTCCATTTCTCTCCACCTCTCTCTCTCTTCATCTCCATCTATCTCATCTCTCTCTGTTTTGCTGTCTCCATTTCTCTCCACCTCTCTCTCTCTTCATCTCCATCTATCTCATCTCTCTCTTCATCTCCATCTATCTCATCTCTCTCTGTCTCCATTTGTCTCTCTCTCTCTCTGGCCCTGTTCCTCTTTCCACTAGTACCAGAGGCAGCAACACTGACTTCAGGACAGGAGATATCCACCACAGTGATTTTAATGGGTCTCCACATGATTCCTCCTCTGCCATATCTCAATATTAGGTTCAGGGGAGGGTACTTTGGAAGGCTCCCTTCTAGCAGATTAATCATTTTGACTGTAGCTTTGTAAGACAGTTCTACAGTATTTCCCCATGTCAGAAACACATTTCTATTGGCACACTTGAATTGTGAATAGAGCAATTTAGGAATGACTAGATAGAATACAGCTTGATAGAGTATTGCACCATTGAGATATGACTTCACACAGTTCCCTTTTTGTAGTGCCGTCACTCTCATTCAAGCACTGGTCAATACTGAGTTGTTTAGTTCTTAAATCACTGGTGTTGTATGGACAGGCCTGAGGTGAATATGGGAATACAGAGACCCCACTGGGTGTGTGATATCTGTGGTGTGTCACTGTGCCTGCATGGGCACATGGGGGGATTGATTACCAACTGCATGGGGGTCCACACGTGTGTGTTCACATACAGTACCAGTCCAAAGTCTGGACACACCTACTCATTCCAGTGTTTTTCCTTATTTGTACTATTTTCTACATTGTAGAATAATAGTGAAGACATCAACACTATGAAATAACACACATTGAATCATGTAGTAACCAAAAAAGTGTTAAACAAATCAAAATATATTTGAGATTTGAGATTCTTCAAAGTAGCCACCCTTTGCCTTGATGACAGCTTTGCAAACACTTGACATTCTCTCAACCAGCTACATGAGGTAGTCACCTGTTTCAATTAACAGGTGTGCCTTGTTAAAAGTTCATTTGTGGAATTTATTTCCTTCTTAATGTGTTTGAGCCCATCAGTTGTGTTGTGACCAGGTAGGGGTGGTATACAGACACCAATAATAAGAAGAGACTTGCTTTGTTCCAAGAAACACGAGAAATGGCCATTAGACCAGTGGAAATCTGTCCTTTGGTCTGATGAGTCCAAATTTGAGATGTTTGGTTCCAACCGTTGTTTCTCTGTGAGACGTAGAGTAGTTGAATGGATGATCTCCACATGTGTGGTTCCACCGTGAAGCATGGAGGAGGAGGTGTGATGGTGTCGGGGTGCTTTGCTGGTGACACTGTGATTTATTTAGAATTCAAGGAACACTTAACCAGCATGGCTACCACAGCATTTGCAGCAATACGCCATCCCATCTGGTTTGCGCTTAGTGGGACTATCATGTGTTTTTCAACAGGACAATGACCCAACACATGTCCAGGCTATGTAAGAAGGAGAGTGATGGAGTGCTGCATCAGATAACCTGGCCTCCACCAATCACCTGACATTAACCCAATTGAGATGGTTTGGGATGAGTTGGACTGCAGAGTGAAGGAAAAGCAGCCAGCAAGTGCTCAGCATATGTGGGAACCACTTGAAGACTGTTGGAAAAGCGTTCCAGGTGAAGCTCGTTGAGAGAATGCCAAGAGTACAAAGCTGTCATCAACACAAAGGGTGGCTACTTAGAATAATCTAAAATATATTTAGATTTGTTTAACATTTTTTTGGTCACTACATGATTCCATATGTGTTATTTCATAGTTTTGATGTCTTCACTATTATTCTACAATGTAGAAAATAGTAAAAATAATGAAAAACCCTTGAATGAGTAGGTGTGTCCAGACGTTTGACTAGTACCATATGTGAGAGTATATGTATGTCTGTATGCACTGTGTATGTGTGTGGGGGTTGGGGGGGGGGGCTTGTATTACTATCCTTGTGGGTACTGAAAATCCCCAAAGTCCATATATTGTGTGTGTGTGTGTGTGGTTCTCCCCCCCACCAGGTAGTGCGTGTGTCATCCCAGACAGGCGAGGGTGTAGCAGAGCTGTGGGGTAAGATGGAGGCCTTCCGCTCAGCCACTCTGTCCAGCGGGGACTTCCAGGACAGACGTAGGGCCCAGCACAAGGTGTGGATGTGGAGCCTGATCCAGGAGAATGTCCTGAGGCACTTCCAGGAACACCCTACCGTCAGGGGGGAGCTACCCCAGCTAGAGGACAGGGTCACCAGGGGAGCTATATCACCGGGCCTGGCGGCTGATCTGTTACTGAAGGCCTTCACCTCTTCTTCATCATCTTCCTCCTCACAGTGACCTAGCTGAAGTGGAGATCTAATACCAACAGCATTATCCATATACTGTAATATTGATTACTCTTCTCGCCTTGTCTCTCAGGTCACTGCTCTGTAAGGACGATTGATTGTTGATGAGAGAAGGGAAGGAATTCTAGGTCTTGGTCCCCCTCCCAATCCCACACACACAACACACTGCCTTCAAATTGAAACACTGACCTACTTCCTCATACAAGAGACTTGACATTGCAGTTTATCGGTTTATACTTGAAGAGTATCAATGGATGCAGTTTTATAGATTTGATCATAATCAATGAGTTGAATAAATTATTAAATTAATTATATAGTGGTGGGCGTTTTCTGTTGCTGAAATGTTTGTGTGGGGACGTAGATGCTGAACCAGGGCTAGGAAGCTTTGTGTGGGGACGTAGTTGCTGAACCAGGGCTAGGAAGCTTTGTGTGGGGAGATTGGAAACCCAAATTGGTCTACACGGACAAGTTCTGGCCTGGTTTAGATCTTATCTGTCGGAAAGATATCAGTTTGTCTCTGTGAATGGTTTGTCCTCTGACAAATCAACTGTACATTTCGGTGTTCCTCAAGGTTCCGTTTTAGGACCACTATTGTTTTCGCTATATATTTGACCTCTTGGGAATGTCATTCGAAAACATAATTAACTTAACTTTCACTGCTATGCGGATGACACACAGCTGTACATTTCAATGAAACATGGTGAAGCCCCAAAATTGCTAGAAGCCTGTGTTTCAGACATAAGGAAGTGGATGGCTGCAAACTTTCTACTTTTAAACTGACAAAACAGAGATGCTTGTTCTAGGTCCCAAGAAACAAAGAGATCTTCTGTTGAATCTGACAATTAATCTTAATGGTTGTACAGTTGTCTCAAATAAAACTGTGAAGGACCTCGGCGTTACTCTGGGCCCTGATCTCTCTTTTGACGAACAAGGACAGCTTTTTTACATCTACGTAACATTGTCAAAATCAGAAACTTTCTGTCCAAAAATGATGCAGAAAAATTAATCCATGCTTGTGTTACTTCTAGGTTAGACTACTGCAATGCTCTACTTTCCGGCTACCCGGATAAAGCACTAAATAAACTTCAGTTAGTGCTAAATACGGCTGCTAGAATCCTGACTAGATCCCAAAAATGTGATCATATCACTCCAGCGCTAGCCTCCCTACACTGGCTTCCTGTTAAGGCAAGGGCTGATTTCAAGGTTTTACTACTAACCTATAAAGCATTACATGGGCTTGCTCCTACCTATCTCTCTGATTTGGTCCTGCCGTACGCTACGGTCACAAGACGCAGGCCTCCTAATTGTTCCTAGAATTTCTAAGCAAACAGCTGGAAGCAAGGCTTTCTCCTATAGAGCTCCATTTCTATGGATGGTCTGCATACCCATGTGAGAGACGTAGACTCGGTCTCAACCTTTAAGTCTTTACTGAAGACTCGTCTCTTCAGTGGGTCATATGATTGAGTGTAGTCTGGCCAAGGAGTGTGAAGGTGAACGGAAAGGCTCTGGAGCAACGAACCGCCCTTGCTGTCTCTGCCTGGCCGGTTCCCCTCTTTCCACTGGGATTCTCTGCCTCTAACCCTATTACAGGGGCTGAGTCACTGGCTTGCTGGTGCTCTTTCATGCCCTCCCTAGGAGGGGTGCGTCACTTGAGTGGGTTGAGTCACTGACGTGATCTTCCTGTCTGGGTTGGTGCCCCCCCTGGGTTGTGCCATGGCAGAGATCTTTGTGGGCTATACTCGGCCTTGTCTCAGGATGGTAAGTTGGTGGTTGAAGATATCCCTCTAGTGGTGTGGGGGCTGTGCTTTGGCAAAGTGGGTGGGGTTATATCCTTCCTGTTTGGCCCTGTCCGGGGTGTCCTCGGATGGGGCCACAGTGTCTCCTGACCCCTCCTGTCTCAGCCTCCAGTATTTATGCTGCAATAGTTTATGTGTCGGGGGGCTAGGGTCAGTTTGTTATATCTGGAGTACTTCTGTCTTATCTGGTGTCCTGTGTGAATTTAAGTATGCTCTCTCTCATTCTCTCTTTCTCTCTCTCGGAGGACCTGAGCCCTAGGACCATGCCTCAGGACTACCTGGCATGATGACTCCTTGCTGTCCCCAGTCCACCTGGCCGTGCTGCTCCTCCAGTTTCAACTGTTCTGCCTGCGGCTATGGAGCCTGACCTGTTCACCGGACGTGCTACCTGTCCCAGACCCGCTGTTTTCAACTCTAGAGACAGCGGGAGTGGTACAGATACTCTTAATGATCGGTTATGAAAAGCCAACTGACATTTACTCCTGAGGTGCTGACTTGCTGCACCCTCGACAACTACTATGATTATTATTATTTGACCATGCTGGTCATTTAGAAACATTTTAACATCTTGGCCATGTTCTGTTATAATCTCCACCCGGCACAGCCAGAAGAGGACTGGCAACCCCTCATAGCCTGGTTCCTCTCTAGGTTTCTTCCTAGGTTTTGGCCTTTCTAGGGAATTTTTCCTAGCCACCGTGCTTCTACACCTGCATTGCTCGCTGTTTGGGGTTTTAGGCTGGGTTTCTGTACAGCACTTTGAGATATCAGCTGATGTACGAAGGGCTATATAAATACATTTTATTTTATT
>NC_068449.1:52370176-52408035 GCF_023373465.1 Oncorhynchus keta | reverse complement strand
TGCTGAACCAGGGCTAGGAAGCTTTGTGTGGGGATGTAGCTGCTGAACCAGGGCCTGGAAGCTTTGTGTGGGGATGTAGCTGCTGAACCAGGGGTAGGAAGCTTTGTGTGGGGATGTAGCTGCTGAACCTGGGCCAGGAAGCTTTGTATGGGGGCGTAGCTGCCTAACCAGGGCTAGGAACCGTTGTGTGGGGACGTAGCTGCTGAACCAAGGCTAGGAAGCTTTGTGTGGGGATGTAGCTGCTGAACCAGGGCTAGGAAGCTTTGTGTGGGGATGTAGCTGCTGAACCAGGGCCAGGAAGCTTTGTATGGGGGCGTAGCTGCCTAACCAGGGCTAGGAACCGTTGTGTGGGGACGTAGCTGCTGAACCAAGGAAGCTTCTGAACATGACAACTTTTAATACAAGCGTCATGTCATTCCCGTTGTCCTGGTAAAGTTTTACATTTAATTCAGACAAAACTACCACATTTTTGCATTGATGCCTCTTGACCACCAGATGTCCCCATAACTTCACAACCTCATCTAAACCATTATTATAATGACTGGCCTGAGAGCCAGCCTCCACCCCTCCACCGCTCCTCCCCTCAGGATGTGCTGGGTGACAGGTCACAGAGAGGCTGCTAGGACACCAGATCCTTCTTCCCTGGAGCTCTGAGGACACCATGGTAATCCTTCACATCCATCCTCCATGCCAGTCAGAGCCTGGCTTCTAGCAGATACTAGGCTACCTACCTACCGCTGGGCAGAGGAATGATCAAAGAGACAGTAGTATTATCATAAGGCGTCTGTTACACCAGCCCAGGGCGCAGTAGGCATCAACCTCTGTAAATAAAAAAATAAATAAAAAACAGTGGGAATTGCCCTCATTGTACAACGCAAGTGTAAAGTTTGTAAAGGACAGTCTGTACATAGTTGGGAGAAAACTGCTTCTATGCTGCAGTCCAAAGCCACAAACCTATGTTTGTTGTTAGGAAAGAATCCCTAGATTCTTAGTCAAATCCGTCCCAGTCCCCCAGATTATTCCATCCACATCAATCTTTCCTTGATCGTTTACATCTGTCTGTTCCGGAGAAGTGAGCCCCAGCCTCCAGAGTCTCTCTGCTCCCAGGTTGGCGGTCGTTGCTCCTGTCTGCGCCTGGAGGAAGACTGCCCCCTGAATGCAGATGGATTCATTAGGCTTGAGTAACACCCTTCCCCTTCATCATGCTGTCTCTCTCTCACACACACACACACACACACACACACACACACTGTACCGCTCTAGGGAACAGTCAGTCCTAGCTTCATCTCTGGACACACACACACACACAGCGTACACTAGGCTTCAGTGTAAACACCCTGATGCGGTTTCTCAGTGGAAAGATTAACTCAAATGCTGTCGTATCATGTTCAACATTCAGCCATTTTATCCCAAACACAGACCAGCCCACATGTGTTTACCATTTAGAGACATTTCTTTAATGTAAGCACAGGACATGGACACGGTCTTTGATGGGGTCGGAGGGGGATTTTCCATTTCTCAAGACTTCGATTGATGCTTTGTGTGTCCGTCAGAGCGGTGGTCCATCCCCACATTTTCACCCAACACACAAGCGTCTCTTTATTTGAAATTGTGTTTAATTGCAGTCCAAACCCAGCTCCACTTGACAACATCTGCAAATGATGACTAATTACATAACAACGTACTCCTTATGAATGGTTAGTAGTATAGAGCGTTGTCGTAGCGACATGACAGTCACATTCCTATGAGTATTGTTTCTATAAATAAAGACAACCAAGTCTTATTGTTAGAAATGGTAGTGTAGGAATTGTTGTGGTGACCTATGCAGTCTGTTGCTGGTGTTGCTGGTGTACAGAACCATGTCTTAGAATGATGACTGGTTAGTATAAAGCGTTGTCGTGGTAACTCGATGTGTAGCACCAGACAGAGACCTAGGGCTCTATTCAATCCGTATCGGGGGAAATTCATCACTAAAGCCCAATTTGAAATTGAAAGATAATGTTCCCAAGTTGGCGGAGACTGTAAACGCTACATATGTCGGCTCAATCCTAAATTACCTTTCCATTTCTCTCTGGAAATCTGTAGTGTTTCAGTGGTAAGGATTGAGAATAACCCCTAGGTGGTGGTGGTTTTGTTGTGGGTTCTGCTGGTGTTGTATTTGGGCATGTTGTCTGCTCTGATCAGAGAGAGTGGGATGCGTGACACTGAATGAAATGTCACCTGGGCCCTCCTACCACGCTAACGCTGGGCTCTTTCTCTGTGTGTGTGTGTGTGTGTGTGTGTGTGTGTGTGTGTGTGTGTGTGTGTGTGTGTGTGTGTGTGTGTGTGTGTGTGTGTGTGTGGCCGCTGGTCATGGTCTGCCGATCCACAAAGCCTCTCCCTCCCTGCTGTGTTGGCTCTCTTCGTCTCCCCACAGTCCCCCCTGCTCACACACACACACACACGCTCACACACACACCATCCCCATCTCCCTCTTTCATACACACAAACCCTCCACACACACATACCTCCCTCACACACGCTGCCCTCCTCCTTCCATGCCACACACACACACTCCTCCCGCCCGGGTCGCACCGACTCGGCTGGCTGCTCTGCCGTCTCTCTCACGTGACAGATGAGTGTGTGTGAAGCATTTCATTCAGGCTCACAGCTCAGTGTGTGTGTGTGTGTGTGTCTGAGATTTGTGCTTTTTGTTTATTGTGTGCTCACCCTTCATACGGACGATGAGGCACTGATTGGCTAGTTTTATTGCGTCTCACTACCAGTTTCAGTGGGGTCTAGTCATTCTACAGAACCTAATAGGCAGATCATGGTGGTAGTGGGATCTAGTCATTCTACAGAACCTAGTAGGCAGATCATGGTGGTAGTGGGGTCTAGTCGTTCTACAGAACCTAATAGGCGATCATGGTGGTAGTGGGGTCTAGTCATTCTACAGAACCTAGTAGGCAGATCATGGTGGTAGTGGGGCCTAGTCATTCTACAGAACCTAGTAGGCAGATCATGGTGGTAGTGGGGTCTAGTCATTCTACAGAACCTAGTAGGCAGATCATGGTGGTAGAGTGGGGTTTAGTCATTCTACAGAACCTAGTAGGCAGATCATGGTGGTAGTGGGGTCTAGTCATTCTACAGAACCTAGTAGGCAGATCATGGTGGTAGTGGGGTCTAGTCATTCTATTAAACCTAGTAGGCAGATCATGGTGGTAGTGGGGTCTAGTCATTCTACAGAACCTAGTAGGCAGATCATGGTGGTAGAGTGGGGTCTAGTCATTCTACAGAACCTAATAGGAAGATCATGGTGGTAGTGGGGTCTAGTCATTCTACAGAACCTAGTAGGCAGATCATGGTGGTAGAGTGGGGTCTCGTCATTCTACAGAACCTAGTAGGCAGATCATGGTGGTAGTGGGGTCTAGTCATTCTACAGAACCTAGTAGGCAGATCATGGTGGTAGTGGGGTCTAGTCATTCTACAGAACCTAGTAGGCAGATCATGGTGGTAGTGGGGTCTAGTCATTCTACAGAACCTAGTAGGCAGATCATGGTGGTAGTGGGGTCTAGTCATTCTATTAAACCTAGTAGGCAGATCATGGTGGTAGTGGGGTCTAGTCATTCTATTAAACCTAGTAGGCAGATCATGGTGGTAGTGGGGTCTAGTCATTCTATTAAACCTAGCAGGCAGATCATGGTGGTAGTGGGGTCTAGTCATTCTATTAAACCTAGTAGGCAGATCATGGTGGTAGTGGGGTCTGGTCATTCTATTAAACCTAGTAGGCAGATCATGGTGGTAGTGGGGTCTAGTCATTCTATTAAACCTAGTAGGCAGATCATGGTGGTAGTGGGGTCTAGTCATTCTATTAAACCTAGTAGGCAGATCATGGTGGTAGTGGGGTCTAGTCATTCTATTAAACCTAGTAGGCAGATCATGGTGGTACATAGTATGACAGGGCCTCTCAGGTGGTCAGCTAGTGTGAGTCTGCCCCTTTATTAAAGCATCTGAGGAAAACTCATTCTCATCTACACACTAATGTTCTCTTCTTCTCTTTCACACACAGACCTGTGTTTGCTGTGTGTAATTTGCTCGCCCGCCCGCCCGCCTGCCTGCTGCCTATGGGCCTGTGGACGATGATCTACATATGGAGAGGGAGAGAGAGAAGGAGCCTTCCTTGGCGCCCAGTAATTGGACTTTAGAAGCCGATTGGGGGAACTTGGTTGACCTCTGGTAATGGATTTGAGTGAATAATTATTTGTAGTTATGGTTGGAAGATGATATCGGCGGGAGCGGGAGAGAAGGATGAATCCCATTGTGTGAGTCACCACTGCTGTAAAAGAGGGAGATGGAGAGAGAGACGGTGCTGCCAGCACTCAATTAATGAAATCCAGCTGCTTAGGCTCCCTGCGCGCACTGCCTGATAAAAACAAAACGCCCTGGCTGGTCTGGTCAGGAAAAAGGGTTCTCTCACACTGCCCCTTCCCAGCCCAAACTACAAACTACTGACCCATCACCCACATTCGATTGCATTGTTCAAATCTTAAAAACAGCCCCCACTCCAGACTCCAGGTAAAATACATTATATATTTTTTAAGCCAGCGGTGGTGGTGCTTAGCGTGTGCGTGTTAGCTTATCTTAGCACAGCCAGCAGCCACCATGATAATAGAACCTAATGAAAGCGATTCTCAAGATGGCAGCCAGCGCCAGTCCACGCCACCTCAGGACACAGAAGGCAATCACTCTTAATCCACAGTCTAATTGGCCTGGCTGTGCCTCCTCTGGGCCTAAGTGAATTCAGCTGTTCAATTACTGCTGGCCAATAATCGGGAATGTCTGGAATAACATCTGACCGACTGAGACGTCTTGTTTAAACAAAAGGATGTCCGACGAGACCCGGCGGACACAGTGCATCTTTCAAAAGGTGGCTGGACGTCTTGGACCCGGTCTCCTCCCTCTGGTGTGTGTGTCTGTTAGTACTCAGTGTTCTCTGGCAGAGACAGAGACATCAACCCAGGCAGAGAGGTCCTGGCTTGGCAACTCTCTGCCTCCCCTCTCTTCTCTCTCTGCCTCCCCTCTCTCCCCCTCCCCTCTGCCTCTCCCCGCTCTTCTCTGTCTCTCCCCTCCCATCTCTTCTCTCTCTGCCTCAGCTCTCTGCCTTGAGAGGCTGTGTCCTAGATCAGTGATATGTAGGGTGAAAATTAAGCTGCGAGCTCCCCCTTATTATCTCTGGCTGTACTCTCTCACTAGCCCTCATCCCCCTCTCCTCTCTATACCCTTCTCTCTCTATCTCTACCCATTCCTCACTCCCCCTCTCTCTATCACTACCCATTCCTCACTCCCCCTCTCTCTTCCCATCTCTCACTTCTGGCCCTTCTCTCTCCTCTCAGTTCAATTCAAGGGGCTTTATTGGCATGGGAAACAGGTTAACATTGCCAAAGCAAGTGAAGTAGATAATATACAAAAGTGAATACCCCCTGTTCTCTCTCACTCTACCCATCCCTCTCTCCTGGTCCTGCTTCCCTCTTGCCAGTCTCTATTATCAGTGTCTTTCCAGTGGTCTCTCCAGGCTGGGCAACCAGTGGTCTCTCCAGGCTGGGCAACCAGTGGTCTCTCCAGGCTGGGCAACCAGTGGTCTCTCCAGGCTGGGCAACCAGTGGTCTCTCCAGGCTGGGCAACCAGTGGTCTCTCCAGGCTGGGAAACCAGTGGTCTCTCCAGGCTGGGCAACCAGTGGTCTCTCCAGGCTGGGCAACCAGTGGTCTCTCCAGGCTGGGCAACCAGTGGTCTCTCCAGGCTGGGAAACCAGTGGTCTCTCCAGGCTGGGCAACCAGTGGTCTCTCCAGGCTGGGCAACCAGTGGTCTCTCCAGGCTGGGCAACCAGTGGTCTCTCCAGGCTGGGCAACCAGTGGTCTCTCCAGGCTGGGCAACCAGTGGTCTCTCCAGGCTGGGCAACCAGTGGTCTCTCCAGGCTGGGCAACCAGTGGTCTCTCCAGGCTGGGAAACCAGTGGTCTCTCCAGGCTGGGCAACCAGTGGTCTCTCCAGGCTGGGCAACCAGTGGTCTCTCCAGGCTGGGCAACCAGTGGTCTCTCCAGGCTGGGCAACCAGTGGTCTCTCCAGGCTGGGCAACCAGTGGTCTCTCTAGGCTGTACTCCAGACAGACCATGTTTTGAGAGGCAGTGCTGGACTACACTCCTTCACTCCTCCTTGGCTGCATACGGAGGTCAACCTGTCACACCTGTCCACAGCTACACACACTCTGTCTCTCTCTGCTGTGTAGGGAAAACTACCAGACAGCTCCCTGCACGCCACAATCCCAGACTCATTGATTCATGTGGAGAGGCAGAAGAAGAATGGTACAATCTTGTATTTTATTCCACTGTGCTTTGAGCCCAGTGTCTTTTATGATGGAGGAATTAATGCTACAGCACTTAAAGCCTTGGCAACCAGTAAAAAGTGTTCTAGACCGCGTCCCAAATGGCACCCCATTTCCTACATAGTGTACTACCTTTGACCAGGGGCTCTGGATCAAAAGTAGTGCACTATATAGGGAATATGATGCCATTTGGGATGCAATCTAGCTTTTACTTTCTGGAGCGGAGGAGGTTTATATTGGATAGTTGCTATTAACTACCGATAGACTGCACACTGCCTTGCCCTCTCCTTGGCCATATGTTAATGACCACTCAGTGCCTCTGCCCTGGGGTAACCCTGCCCACTGCTGGACTGGGTCAGCCAAGCACCAGACCCTCCAAATGACTAGGCTACCACTCAAACCTGGTTAAAATAACTGCACACGCTTGTTTGCCTGGATTTTTGATTAACATAATCTGAAAATTGGTCTATATGGAATGATAAAAAAAATTGTATTCCTAAAAATGCACCTTTTTAATATGCGATATAAAGGGGTGTGTTTTGATTTGGTTCACTAATGGCCCTAAGTCTGCCAGGGTCGTATTCATCAGGGTATACCGTATCAAAACGTTTACAACAGAAAATATAAAATAGTGCTTCCTATTGGACATGGTTCAACTGGTCCATCCCTGTTTCAGTCCATTTTTGTTCCGTTTGATGCCTAATGAACACGACCCTGTTCTGCCCACTGAGGTAACAAGATGGCAGCTGAGCTCTGCTCCCTGGTAGTTGATCACTGGCCATTTTACTGCCCTGGCATGTTCCTGGCTCCTCTCTCTGCTCCGGGGGCAAAGCGGACACGGCCCACAGTAAAAGGCCTGTGAGGTGGGCAGGAAGCTGTGGCCGTGGCTGGCGAAGCTGGCTTCATCACATCACGTTGACATGTCAGGGAGCCGTGCCAGGGCATTGGGCACCGCCGTGACTCATTGTTCCCGCCACTTCCCGCTCTCCCCGGACAAGTTGCGTGGGAGCAGGTAGAGCGGGCGACGGGGCGAGTTAGCGCCTGGTGGCAGATGGGCAGGGTAACCGGTGCCAGCCACACTGGACCACTGGTCTGGCAACTGGTCACAGACTGACTGGACAGCCGGACGTGGCGTTTTTCTGGCACGAGGATATGGGCCAGGTGTCTCCCTCCAGCAGCAAGCTGTGTGTGTGTCAGAGAGAAGGAGAGGAATGTGCTAGTATGCATCATTTAACATGACCACCTAAATGAATCCATGCTAGCAGTGTGTGTGTTTATGAGAGAGGGAGAGAATTGCCCCATTTTATACTGCAAACCAAAGCCAACTTTACTGTACAGGCAGGACATTAATCTTAGGGAAACAAAATAAATCAAGATTGGTTTAGAAAAGAGCTGTCAGTCTAATTGTTGCGATAACCATTCCTGTGGTACTCTCAGGGCGTCTGTTGGAAGTCAGGGCCATGGAATGCTCATCAACATCCAAACATGCTGTGGCCCTAAGAACTGACTGAGAGAGCGCTCTTGTGTGGTGGAGGAAGTTCTCCCTATAGGATGACCTTTTCAGATCGTATATTCCCCCTACTTGTATAATTCTGCCTCGATTTCATGGTGGACTGCAGTGAGAAACGAATGAGATGAGTTTTGAAGTCCAGCCATTCCTGCTATTGACTCTAGTGGTGTAACTTGCTCTTTTATGTTTCCAATAGAAGTCATTATCGTTGTTTCTCTCAATTAGCCTAAATCACACCCAACAGCAGAATGCAGTCTTCTTACTGAAATGAAAGAGCATGGCTGGCATTTGCAGATGACAGAAATCCCTCTAAAAATCTGTATTTATCTGTTATATGACAGGGGAGATATTGAGAATGGAAAGAGCCCAGTTTGAAAAAATGAATTTGCCCTTCAGCTTGTGTGCCTCTCCACCAATGAGGGTTAAATTACTATCTGGGCACCTTGGCAACCATCGCTGTGCTGCTCCTGAGTCGCTACCTACATCTGGACTGGCTGAACTCAAGACTGTAGAGTAAGCTTTTGTTTGTTAGTTGTACTGTGCCAGTGCCGCCTCTGCCGATCTGTCTGTTTTGGTAAAGAAACTGATGTGTTATCTGACATTGGTACATTGTATTTTCAGAACAAATGCTGGTATAATCATGTTCTGTTACTGTAGTCATGGTGATGTGACGTGTGTGTGAGTGTAATTGAGAATCTTATTAACCAAGATATGTAAACCTTTGAGGCAAAGACAGTACAGTATGAAGATGGGCAGAAACTGCTTCTCCAATAGAAGTCCCAGATATGAAGTTGTTTTTGATGAAAATGAACACGTCAGTTTGTCACTTTCACAAGGTTGGAGTAATAACATGCTTGACTACAGCAGAGGTAATAACTGACCAATGCAGGGTGGACGCTTCAGGCTTTCCCAAACTTGGTCCTGGGGTCCCCCCTGGGTGCACGTTTTTGGTTTTTGCCCTGGCACTACACAGCTGATTCAAATGATCAAAGCTTGATGATGAGTTGGGTATTTGAATCAGCTGTGTAGTTCTGAGGCGAAAACCAAAACGTGCACCCAGGGGGGGGGCACCAGGACTGAGTTTGGGAAACCATGGACTAGGGGAGAGGGTTGAGGAGGAGGGATGACACGCTTGACTTGTGCAGGGTTGATACTTGACTAGAGTAGGTCTGAGGAGGAATGAGGAAGTTTCTAATATGTATTCCGTACAGTAAGCTTGTATTCAGGTTGACGTTTCCAACTGGGCACAGACGTCAATTCAACGTCTATTTCACGTGTGTTCAACATCATTTCATTGAAATGATGTGGAAACAACGTTGATTCACCCAGTGTTATTGTCCTGAGTCTTATCTGGAGGCAGAACTTAGATGACAAGATTGGGTTTATTGTAAAAATAAATAAAAAAAATTTTTTTTTTGTCTTAATTTAAGGTTATGGTTAGCAGTGTGGTTAAGGTTAGGTTTATATTTGTGGCTGTGCCAGCTAGTGACCACGTTGCATAACTGTCTCCAGAACAACGCTAACTTGCCTTGTAAGCTACTGTATAATGATCCGGATGGTGGACATAAAATACTAATTGATGATCTCCACACTCCACAGCAGTCTTATATGATATGCAAGTTGTTTATTCCAAGATGGGAAGGCAAGATGTCTGACTTGCCCAAAAATGTGTTTTATTGTGTAGTAGTAGCCACGTACAACGACTAGACCAGACATCTGGATGGATGCGATCCAAGTTAATTTGTTTGACCCGCTCTCCTCTTAAATGAGAATTGATGGTAGGATTCCCAATGTCTTGATTGGAAGATAAATGAGTAGGGGGCGGTCCCGTAATTGATTGAAGACCGCAATTGGATTAGGCTAATTGAAATGCATTGTAGAAATCGTTAGATGCTCAAGTCCATGGAATCGTTTAAAACACTACTAACCAGGCAGTGATCAGGTCTCAACACAAATAGGAAGGATTCTATTAAAGATGGTGGTTTCTGTTTCCAAACATGTTTGTTCAATGCAGTAGTGGTACGTGGGTAAAATCACTGGGGAAGCCAATCCAGAAGAAAAAGCCACATTACAACCTGTGTGTTGTGATAATTGTGTTGTTTGATTCAACTTCAACATTTCAACATCATCTAATCACCTCTGCTTAGCCTAATACAATGACAACTAAAAGATACCAAAAACAATTTAGTCCAATCAACGTAAGCTAAATCAAATGTGGCTTTTCATGGTTGTGATTTGTGTCTGTGTGCGTGTTGGTGCAAGTAGAAGAACAACATTCTGTCAATGACGTACGCTAACGATGCGATTTGACATGGGCTTGCCATGGCAGTTTTTTTGGTGTGCCAGGACCATTCACAGTTGAGCTCACTCAGTTTAGCTCAATGCTGATTGGCTATTATGTGATGCTTTTTTTATCAAGGGAGGCCAAATGCTCGCTGGCTTCCCATGCATTCAATGCTCTGGGTGGCACGATGTTATACTCTTTTGGACCAGACAGCATCAGATAGATGGGCGCTGTTTCGCTTGCTCGAATACTTTCTCCGGTTAGATACATTCAGCCTCTTGCGAATTGAAGGACAATTATGAAACATTATTTTGTGTTTGTTTCATAGAAATGTTTTGGGAAAGACTGTCTTCCCTTGGCATCCATGAATACACCCCACTGGTTCAATGTCACATTGGATATTGTGGTGGATTTGAAAACGAGAACGATACCCTTATGTTTCTCTGTGGGTTTCCTCAGTAAACAACCACTGTACCTGGTTTTACTGTATTTCCAAACCAAGAATAAAGTACAACTGTCTCCAGATCAGTTTTCACCTGGCCAGCCAGAGCAGATCGTTGGGGGTGAGACTGGGGTCAGTGTTACACTTCATTACTTCACCAGGGGAACGAGGAGCAGGATTAGCTTGTCTCTGACCTTGGATCTGCTCTTAAAAAGAAGCCAGACGCACAAAAACCTCCCAGCCTCAGATCTCTAGGGACCTGAATCATTGAAATCAGTGCTGGTCTTGTATTAGACAGACATTGTGAGGAATATAAATATAAAGCATTAATACATGTAAAGATAGAATAGAGTAGAGTGGCATGATTAGAAGAGATACATTTTAGATAGCATTTGTTGGCAACTGATTGATGCTGGAAATGACCACATTTTAAAAGACTATCATGTTCTAAATGTCAACAAAAACAAAACCGAAGATGATGCCAGTATCACTGAGCGTGATGTCCAATAGGAAAATGAAAAGACCTATTCATGCCATTGTGTTATGACCGAAGAGCTCATATCCATAGAAACCAAGTAACCTATGGCTGGTCAGTGTCCCGTAGTGCCATGGTAACAGTCTAGCCTTGACAACAGTTGTGAGATTTACTGGGTCTCCATTTCAGATGACTCTTCCTAGCTAAGTGGTATGACCCCCCCATCTGTTTCACCAAGTTACAGTATATCCCTCCCCCTTATATACAGTAAACATGCCTTCCTTGTCCAATCAAAATCACCCAGCTTATATTTGGGTTTGTTTAGTGAGGCAGTGTGTGTGTGGCTATACGATCCATCCCTCTATAATGTTCCGGGGCGGCTCCAAGTCTGGATACGCCAGAGCCCGGTGGCTTCTTCTTAATCCCTCTTCCTCGATGGCGATGGAACCCCCTGTGGAGCTTCCTGAATCAGATTGTCACGGACCCCCCCGCCGAGCGATGTCTCACCCCTGCGATTAGGAGCTCACACCGCATGGGGTGGTTGGCTAGTGATGGTGACGTCTGGTCCTGGTTGGTGGGATTGGCTGCAGAAGGACAAGCAAGTAAATGCATGTCCTCTCTGTTGCCTATTCTGGACGGGCAAATGAGTGATACACCACAGGAGACTGCAGGGCTCCCACATGGAACCCTGTTCTCTATGAAGTGCTCTACTTTAGACCAGGATCCATAGAGCTCTGGTCAAAAGTAGTGCAGTTGGGACCGAGCCCAGACTACAGATCGTCCCCCTATCCATTTTTTATTTGGCTAGATCCCAGCTCTTGATTGGATAAGAGGTGTTTTTCTCACCTGAGGTGAAAGCTGTCCAGACGTAATAGAACGATGTGATTATCAACGAATGGATAAGGTTGTAGCACTTTGGATTTCATTGAACTCGATCTGAAATGACATGAACTTTATAAAATAAGTTTGGTCTGGAAACTAGTCATTTCTGAAAAGTTGCATTAGTGCTGGTATACCCCATGCTAAATCAATTCCAGAGTTAGTTTCCCCCTTATTTTCTCTGCACCAACAGTCCTCTCTTCTCCTAGTACCACAGCCTCTATGTTGCAGGCCTTCTCTTTGTCTCTCTGGTTATGTACAAAATGGCAACCCTATCTCCTTTATAGTGCACACTACTCTTGACCAAAGCCCTATGGACCCTGGTTAAAAGTAGTGCACTATATAGGGAATAGGGTGCCATTTTGGACATAGCCTCTGTTTGCCCCCCTCAGTTTGCTTTCTCTATGGAGGGTAGAGAGGATCTGTCTTTACTTAGCTCTGCCTCAGCTCCTTTTCTCTATGGAGGGTAAAGAGGATCTGTATTTACTTAGCTCTGCCTCAGCTCCTTTTCTCTATGGAGGGTAGAGAGGATCTGTATTTACTTAGCTCTGCCTCAGCTCCTTTTCTCTATGGAGGGTAGAGAGGATCTGTATTTACTTAGCTCTGCCTCAGCTCCTTTTCTCTATGGAGGGTAGAGAGGATCTGTCTTTACTTAGCTCTGCCTCAGCTCCTTCTCCTTCACATGCTAAGACCTCAAACCCACCATGGACAGACAGGGGTGAAGAGAGGGAGCCTGAGAAGTATCGATGCTTCAGGGCAGACATGAGAGTAGAGGAAGTAGAGAAAGGGGGAATAAGAGGGAGGTGGAGAGCGAGGTGGAGGGAGAGAAGGGTAGGGGAGGGTGAGACAAGAGGGCGGAGGAAGTGAGCGGTAGAAATAAAGGGGAAAAATAAAGTAGTGGAGGGGGAGAGAAAGGTAGAGGGGTACAGTGAGAAAGAAAAAGAGTAGATAGAGAGAATCACCATACTACAGAGAAAGAGGAAGAGAGGGAGAAGTGGAAAGACAGAGGGAGGCAGGCCGCTGGGTGGCAGCTCCCTCCTGCCGACACACACTTCTGTCTAAGCAGCTTTCCTCTCAGGGCGGGGTCAGCCCAGGTCACAGTGGGATTACACTTTTGGCAAACAAGAGGGAGCTCCTCTCGCTCTCCCTCTCTGTCTCTTTCCCTCTCTTTCTCTCTCCCTCGGCCTGCAAATCCGCGCCGCTGCGACTCCCCCGTGACTCGAACCAGCTGTAATAAAGCCAAGGCAGCCTGAACCTACAAACAAAAAGCTAACACGCTATCGATCGGTGCCGGCCAACTTTCACGAGGTGGTGTCAAAGGTCTTCGCTGTGCAGACAGCTTGAGCCCAGGGGTGGAGGGATATTATTATAAATATATATACACTTTTTTGTGAGGAAGGAGAAATTCTCCATTTTGGACAATAGCATTGTATAGTAATTAAGGTGTTATAGGCATGTGCTAAATATGAATGGAAGTCAATCTTTAGACGTCTATATACCCCCAAATCAATACAGGTCCTGCCGTGTGTGTGTGTGTGTGTGTGTGCGCGTGTGAGTCTCCACTAGTGTGTATGTAAGTTATGTGCCTGTGCGAGTGTCTCCATCTCCACTTCCTAATCAACACTTCCACTCATAGGGAGGTCAGCTGAGCAGGCCTCTAGTGACCCTGGCACTGCTTTGAACTTAATTAAGCAGCTTTCAACACACTGGAGAGGAGACTCATTAATACCACGGTATGGCAAACGGCCAGACCGGATCTAGATGCCAACATCTGAACTACATAGAGAAGGAGAGAGGAGTTTCAGACTTGAACACGAGTGAACTCTGTAAAGGTTAAGGTCCAGGGCAGTGAGGTGACCATTTGGTCTAGCATCGCCGAAGCTCCATACTTTACTCTGAGCAACACTGAAATCCTGTGGATGAGGTACTGTATATACAGATCATTGGCTAATATGAACAGATAACATTACTGCATAATACACACTGACTTTCAACTGAAATAGTGCATATCATATAAACAGCCATATGCAACTGTCAATACTTAAGGGGGGAGGGAGATCTCTCTCTCACCCCTTAAAAGTATATGCACTATATGCACTATTTCAGTTTGAATTAGACATGTCTTTGTTTATTTTCCTTTTGTTTATTATCTACTTTATATAAACATATGTTTCCCATTCCAATAAAGCCATTGAATTGAGGGGGGAGAGAGAAGGAAAGAGGGGGAAAGACAGGAGAGAGGGGGGAAGAGAGAAGGAGAGAGGGGGAAAGAGAGAAGGGTGGTAGACAGAGGGAGAGAGTGTGTGTGTTTGGGATACTGACTGTAGGCCTGTTAAAGGAGAACTTTAGACCAAGGTGTTCTATAGCTCGGGGCCTAACGGTGATAAATGAGTCCCTTAATTTCTGCAAACACTTTATCTCTGCTTCATCTGTTTTCATTAGGCTGGCCCCAACCTCTGGCTGGGTGAGAACGTGCTGCTGCTGTCTGCTGCCTCCATTACAGCACTGTGGACACGCCCAAAACCGCACCCTATTCCCTATGTAGCACACTACTTTTGACCAGGGCCCCAAGACAGCTTGGTTGTTTAGCAACAAAACCGAGGAGTGCGCAACTATGGAGCAAAACAAACGGTGTTGACTTAGATTGTTGACAACATGGAAACTATACTTAGTCTCTCATGTTTATTGAAATAATAAATGCATTTTCACAATGAGCACTTGTTTCTCAAATACATTGTTACTGTTGTTGGTTAGCGAGCTAGCTCATTTTAGCATAGCATAAGACGTGACATGAGTCAAAACACCTAAAAACAAGACATGGTATCAAGAACAAACTAGCTGAAATGAGCCACTTGCGATTCACTACATGGCAGCTTCTTGTTACTGTTGCTAACTATCTGGCCATCCAGAATAATAACAACTCGCGGCCTTCTGCCCCATTGAGCGCGTGCATCGTTTTCGTCGTTGTCAGTTAACCCTGTCTGGCCCTGGTCAAAAGTTGTTCACTTTATAGGGAACAGGGGTCAAAAGTAGTGCACTATATAGGGAAAAGGGTGCCATTTCAGACACAACTTATGAAACCTAAAGAGAGCTGCGTTGCATCAAAGAGTCCTCCGCCGTCTCTCATAAGGCCTGAGTGTTGGCCGGTTGGAGGTATTTGGGAGGATCCATTGCTGCTCTTTTCTTTCCCGTTGTCAACGTCTCCACCGGTGTAGCAGCTGTACCTGGAGAGAGGCCGTAACAACTATATACAATCAAGACAACATGACATTGAAAATGACATTATAGAGTCGAAAGAAAAACCAGACCTGAGGTGGAACATCTGTTGTAAGCTTTACTTTCAAATCCTGTTACATTTAGATCTGGCAACTTTTGAACATAAAATAATGCCAAAACAAAGAAAAAACGAATACAAAAAACAAAAAAGTACAAATGATCTATTTACCAGTTATTGTCACAAACAACCCTGTACAGCCTTAACAATGAACTAATCAGAAAGCTTTATACAGCACATAACAATTTTTACTGAGTGCCAAAAAGATGAACGAAATCCAACAAGAAAAGAAGATAGTTGAGTCTTGTCGAGTCATAAAGAGAGATGTCATGCATACTCCGAAGTGCTCAGAAAGGTATACCCGACATAACATTTAAAAAATTAAAAAATAAATCACCTTCTGCTGCTTCTTTACAATTAGACAAATAATGATAAGCAAACGATAAGTGCTTAAAAATACTGGGTTTGGAAAGGACAGAGAAGCGATCCCTGTCGGCCTTTTCTTCTCCTTAGACACACCAACCAGACCAAGGGGCCGTTCTAGAAGTAGAAACAACTGCAGCCATTCTTGATTACATAATGATTATGCGGTAGCTATATATATATATATAAAAAAAGGCATACAGTCAGTCGTAAAAAGACGGGCACATTCTTTTTTTTTTGTTCCTCTTATTTTTTGTTTTTAGATTTGGACCCTGAAAATCAGTTTGACTCATTCTCAGTGGTCTCAGGCGGTTCCCTTCCACCAAGTGGCACTAGAGTATTACATATTAGAGGATAGATAAGGAGCTGACCTAGGAGTGTGTGTGTGGCAGGGGTGGGGGCTCCTTGTACTCCTATAATGTAGCAGCGACCAGCGGACAGCATGCTGAACATTGCTATGTTGTCAAAGGGGACTAAAAGAAAACCAACCACGGGGAGAGATTTAACTGTTACACCCCTCCGTTACCAGGAAGTGACGGATTTAATCCTAGCATCACAACCTCGTTTTTAAGTTTCATTTGGTCTTAACAATGCATTTTTCTCTTGATTTTTTGTTGTTGTCATTACAAAGAAATAAAATATATATATATAAAAATTAAAAAAATCACAAGAAAATGAAAAGTACAAGAAACAAGCAAAACAATTAAGGTAAAAAAATGATATCCCTTTACAAATAAGAAACCATTTTGGCTTAAAGACCACTTGGGAATGCGAGCAAGGTCAATTAAATGGGTAATGCTTTTGAATAAAAAACGAAATGCCTTTATTATGCTGCCTGGTCTCATGTACACTCTCCATGTTGAGCATCTCCGTCTGTACAGATAAATACATTTTTCATGTTCAAAAAGTGCAGCACTGTGCAAAATTGGCTTTGACAATTTAGCCTGGGCCCTTTGGGTCTCCCAGCGTAGTATAGTTCAACCTCGACTGCCTAATTCATGCAATTTGTGTTCATCTGCACTCTGCAATTTTACAGAGGTAAAAACCCTCCGCACTAAACCACAAAATGTCTACACAACAAAAATCAGGAAATCACGGTTTTGATTCAGATCGTTCACAGCAAACATCTTAAAAAGGTAATAAGTCTGTTTCCGGTGACATCCTATCGGACCGACAGCTCAAACGTTTCCACTATAACAATATGAACTAGCTAAGTGCTTTTGGTTTTGAAATGGGACTAAGCTAAGTGCAATTACAACTGAGAGATGGAGCGAAGGGGGAATAGAAAGCAGTACCATGTCTTCTCACTGAGATAGAAGCTACACCACCAAAACCAAACCAATGGCTGCTTCCTCATCAACAACATTGGACCTATCTGAGCCTTCATCAAAATGGCTTCATAATAGCGATGCACGTTAGTAGAAAACGCTCATCGTCCTACGTTTAAAAGGCTCAGTAAAAAAGAGAAAGAGGGAAAAAACGAATGAACAACCTAAAAAGACACAGAAGGCCTCCGACCTACCAAAACCAACCCCTTGCTTTCTGTCATATAGGCAACGGTACCCAACAGTCCCTGCCTGCAACTACACCGGACATCTGCATCACGTTCGCATCACGTACATCAACAAAGAAAAATACATTCATTCAAGTCATTTTGGAACAGTTTCTTTCTGTTTTTTCTTTTACACAAAATTACAAAAGAGCTCGAAAAGCACCATTGAATCGGCCTGTGGTGCCCGGAGCCGCTGGGGGTTTTAACACCCCGTTAGCTGGTCACCTCCACAAAACAGTTCTCTCTTACAGCTTATCTAATGTAATGGTGCGCCAGTCCATACATAGTTCTACACACGATGCTGGACCGAACAACACCTGGGTCGTATTCATTAGGGCGCAACGTAGCATAACGACAAGTTCTGGTGATTCAATCCTTTTTCTTCCGTTTGGTGCCTAATGAATAGGACCCTGGTCTCAGGGGTTACAGGTGTCCTTTGATGTGGGCTGTTGGGGTAAAACTAATCTGGTCCCAGATCTGTTTGTGGTGTCTTGCCAAGTCCTACGGTCATTGTCACGACAGCACAAACAGACCTGGGACTAGGCTACGGTTACACAAGGGCTAAGTTGGGGAAAGCAAAGACTATAGCATGAGGCTATAACGTGTGTTACATTGATTTGAAAACCGTTTGAATTGGCAAAGGGCCTTGAGTAGAGAATGTCACTTGTTCTGGCCACCACTCCGCACAACGTCAAACAACGTATAAGATGTCACCGGTGTGTATGGGTTGCCAAGACGACCGCCACCTGAGACAAAGGTGAGTTCAGTCAGCGTTTATGCATATGGTTTCCGCCATTACACAAAACCAAACAGATAAAGTCAAAGCTTAGTTGTGGGGAGATTGAAGGCTACAAAACTATGTACAGAACACCTTTGTTAAATAATTCAATAAGTGCGTGGTTTGAGGAAAACGAGACTTTTGAGAAAAAGCGTTCCGTTTCATTGGTTCTTGTTCGCGGCGCATCACAATTTAACAACCTGGGGATTGGTTCATCATACCCTATTAAATGACGTGCATCAAAGCGAGCAGAAACAAAGAGGCAGGCATGCTATTCTGATGCGTAGTAGCCAAAAGACAAAAATGCACTAAAAATGTCAGAGCACTTGTTTTGTTTCTTCTTTTTTTCGACTTTTCTAACAAAAACAAAAAGAAAACATGGATCCGTTTTACAGGTAATGCAGTTGGGTCCTGGTCATTCAAAAGTCCAAAAAACAAACATTAGAAAATAAAAAGTAGAGATAGAGAGTAATAATTCAATCGATATAACAGATAAGAAAAGCAGCTTTTGATATAAATGCATTTTTTAGCACATACAGCCTTTTCTCTGATAAATTCTTTTTTTTTTTTTTTTTTTCCATTGTCTACAATAACTACTTGTCTGTCTCTGTCCAGCTTATTCAGCTGGCTTGATTGGAAAGCTTTCCCCATCGCAGTGGATAACGATCATTCACACCACTGTCCAGGGAGAGAGGGATGGAGAGAAAGGGGAACGAGAGGGAGGGGGAAGAGATGGGGATGAGAAGGATGAGAGGAGAACAGTCACACAGTCTTGGCTCTCTCCGTCATTCCCAGTCCTAGGTAAGCCAGGAAGGAGTGTTTGAGTGAGGTGGGCGAGGGAGGAGAGGAGGAGGAGGCGGTGGAGGAGAGGAAAATGGGGGAGGGAGGAGGGCGGCATCTGGAGTCTGGAGAGGGGCGAGTGGAATGTGGAGCGGTGGCGGTGGGTGAACAGGGTTGTGAGGGGGATCAGGTGCGCCCGCTCGCAGTTTCCCAACTGCTCGTAGACGTGGTGTGGGGAGGGGAAGAAGAGGGAGGGGCCTCCTCCATTGGTTGTGGTCAGGTAACGCTGGGTTGGGGGCGGGAGTTCCTGTTGACAGTGGTGTTGTTTCCCTGTGATGAGTGACAGGGCGACAGACTGCAGGGCCTGGGAGGCAGAGAGAATCATGAGGGGGCTGCTGCTACCGCTCCCCCCGCTACTCCCACCTCCACCTACCCCCAGGAGGAAGGGCTCCCCGCCCCGCAGAGACCCCACCAGAGAGTCCCCTAGCTGGGCCTGGAACTCCTCCTCGCCGGCCTCCTCCCCTTCCCCTCCACCCTGGTGCTTCTTGAGGTGGCGGCTGAAGATGAAGGGGTGGGTGGTGGTGAAGGGGCACTCCGTGCAGCCGAAGGTCTGGCGCGGGGCGTGCTTCAGCTTCTTGTGCAGGTTCAGGTTGTCCTTGCGCTTGCAGCTGTAGCCGCAGCGGTCGCAGTGGAAGGGCCGCTCGCCCGTGTGCACGCGCACGTGCTCGATCAGCTTGTTGGCTGTCTTGGACAGATAGCCGCACTGCTCACACTTGTAGTGGTTGCCGAGGCGATGCTCGCGCACGTGCCTCTCCAGCGCGGGCTGGTCGCACCACACCGACTGGCAGATGCGACACTTGTACTCCATCTTGTAATGGGTCTTCAGGTGGCACTCCATGGCCACCGGTCGATTGGTGGAATAAATGCAGACGGGGCACCTGGGAAACAGGAAGGAGGAAGTGGAAGGGGGCAGGACATGGGAAATACACACACAATAGCGAGGGGAGGTTTAACGAAGAGAGGACTTAAATACACGATGACCAAAACACACACCTTAAGACTTCAACACAAGGGAGGATGAAGAGGGGGAAGGTGAAGGAGGAAAGGTGTGTGTTATGTGTCCTGAATATTTGACCCTAAAGGAATGATTGGTTTGTGTGTGTGTGTGTTGTTGAAATTTTAAAGTGTGTAGGGTGGGTTGGGGTTGAAAGTGTGTTTGGAGTGGGTTGGTGGTAGGTGGGTGGGGCATGTAGAACTGGGCAGAGACAGGTTGTGGAAAGAGAACAGGATTGGACGGAATTAGGAATGGAAGGATAACTGAAATAAATGGAAATGTGGCACTTACATTTAAATAGCACCATTCATCTGCTCTGGGCCCCAAAGCGCTTCACAAACCCTGCAGAACAGAATCACCTCAGAATACAACCAGCCACGTGGTGAAGACCCTACACACACCTTCTCTCTCCATACACTCCTGGACATACACTCCTGCATGAGCACTTCTGAGTACACTAAGGATGCACTGGTAAAGGAGGCCCTTCTCTGTCCTAGACACGCCTCACGCCACACTCAGAGTGCACAGTCTTCAGTACACTCTCCTCTTCGGTACACACTACAGCCTCGTCTCTCTCTCTTTATAAAAAGTGTTTTTTCTCCATTGTCTACAACTTCTCGTCTGTCTTTTGATCAGCTTATTCAGCTTGATTTGAAAGTGTTCTCCATTGCAGTGGATAACCACCACTCCGTCACCCCACCGTCCACTGCTGAGCACACACTACTTAGTACACAATCCTGTCTGGACACTAGACACTCTAGACTAGAGATACCCTCTTGAACTGGACTGAGGGGGCAGCTGTGTTTGGGCTACCTGCTTTTAACTCTGACCTCTCAAACCTTAACCGCACAGCTAATGTGGACTGTCTGTCTGGTTTTAAAGTCAGGATAGAGGATGGATTTCTAACAAACATCAAAACACTCTACTATAATGACTGAACTAATTGCACCCTTGAACATTTGAAATGTGAAATAAATACATGCCCATGTACCTAAAATGGACTAATACTGTTAGCAGTGTTGATGGTGTGTGTGTGTGTGTGTGTGTGTGTGTGTGTGTGTGTGTGTGTGTGTGTGTGTGTGTGTGTGTGTGTGTGTGTGTGTGTTCCTGTATTGACCAATGAACGTGGAAAGAATTGGTGGTGGTGTATTGAGACCTTAACCGTGCCTCTACTCCTTGTAACAAGACGAGACACTAACAGATACCTCAGTAAACTACGACCCTGACTCTCTCACTCCAAACACCAAACCAACTACTGATCTAATGCTACCGATGGCTAGACAATGGACAGTATCTGGTGAATAGTGGTGACAGCTTGACATTAAACATGGTCAAGTGACCGTGAAGGCCGATCAGTTAATGGCGAGATGAGTTCAATGGCGTCTGATTGATATCGATGGCTCTACACGTGCATTGACTGACTGCGTATCATGGCAAACAACTTCCACAAATAGATCAACAAAAAAAAGAAACACAGAAAAATGACAGTGACTGTTGTGTGTTAATAACAATCTGTTTCTACTGCACTTAAATATTTCCCTAGATGACTGTTCAGATTTCCTGTTAAGTGACTGCATGTACTACTTTCATCCCAGATGGTTTCAAATGCAATCTGGGAAAATACAACATCTATGTGGTATAAAATATGCATCTGTGTGTGCAGGCTTTAAAAGCACAGCGCTAGGCTAATGTCATTAGCATGTTGTTGCGTGTGTGTTGGAGGAGCTTCATGGCTAGGCAGCGTTGGTTTAACATGAACAGACGGGCTAAATGGCTATGTATGGTTTACTGTGTGTGTGTGTGTGTGTGTGTGTGTGTGTGTGTGTGTGTGTGTGTGTGTGTGTGTGTGTGTGTGTGTGTGTGTGTACATCACACAGTACAACAGAGGCTCCTATAGGGGTATAGAAGTATTGGGTCAGAAGGGGACAGTGTTTGGTATTTAGGGCTGTGAGTGTAATAGGGGTTTATATATACTCTGTGAATGTCTTAATAGCTTCAGTGAGCTAGATGTCCTATGCACGTAAATGTGTATGTAGGACAGTGTCTGTGTGTTGACGTCATCTAGTTTGAAAGTGTGGCTGAATGCATGCACACATTTACAGTTCAGACTGCGTTTGTATTATGTTTATGCATGTGGTCTTACACACATGTTTTTGACTTAATGTGCATCCTATAGTCAGTCGGTCAGTGGGTTTACAGTCTGCCTGTGCGTCTGTACATGTGTGAGGGAGGAGTCGGGGTAGGGTAGGGTGGGAGGGTGGTGGAGTAGGAACCTCTGTCTGTACTTGCTTTCCTTACTTGAGCCCTCCGGTGGGGACGGTGTGGCACTTCTTGTGCTCCAGCAGCTGCTCGGGCGTCTTCAGGAACTTGTGGCACACGTCGCACTCGAACATGCGCGTGATCAGGTGGATCTGGAGGTGGCGCTCGTACATGGTCCGCGTCTTGCACACAAAGTTGCAGAAGACGCACTCGAAGCCTGGTGGGGGGAAGAGGGAGTCAGCATGACTTCAGTGCCCCTCGTCCTCTTAATTAAACATCACCCCTGTGATATCCTTGTGTGTGGCTCAAATTATTTCTCGTATTTAACTCACATATTCTGGACACATCACACACCCATTTACGTCACTGCACAATTTATGTGAAAAAAGTCTGTGCTTTTGCATGCTAGCTGTTCGAGGAGACTTCCAGTCATTGCGCTAACGCTAGTTAGCAATAGCGTGCGAAACTACATCTAACTTCCTGCATATTGGATGCAGAGACGTAAACATGGTATCCATGAGTTCATCTGACTCTGGGGAAGTAGATAAAGGGCTTACACTATCCCTTTAACTTCTCTGGGATAGGTGGCAGTATTTTAACGTCCAGATGAAAACTGTGTCCAAAGTAAAATGCTTGCTACTCCGGCCCAGAAGCTAAAATATGCATATTATTAGTAGATTTGGATAGAAAACACTCTGAATCATGTCTGAGTATAACAGGACTTATTTGGCAGGTGAAACCCCGAGGACAATCCATACAGATTTTGTTTTGTTTTGAGGTCGCTCTCTTTTCAATGTGTTTTCATTGGAAATCCAGATTTCCAAGGGACCTTCTTGCAGTTCCTACCGCTTCCACTGGATGTCACCAGTCTTTAGAAATTGGTTGAGGTTTTTCATTTGAGAAATGAAGGAAGTAGCCATGTTCAGAATGAGGCTCGAGGGAAGTGTACTCTTTGTTAGAGGCGCATGACCTGAAAGCTAGCTACACTATGTTTTCCTCCGGTATTGAACACAGATCATCCCGTCTTCCATTGTATCGATTATTTACGTAAAAAAAGATCTAAAGTTGTATTTCAAAAGTAGTTTGAAATGTTTTGGCAAAGTTTACAGGTAACGTTTGAGATATTTTGTAGTCACGTCACAAGTTGGAACCGGTGTTTTTCTGGATCAAACGCGCCAAATAAATGGATATTTTGGATATATATTGACGGAATTAATCGAACAAAAGGACCATTTGTAATGTTTATGGGAAATATTGGAGTGCCAACAGAAGAAGCTCGTCAAAGGTAAATGAATTATATCTTTATTTCAGCGTTTTGTGTCGCACCTGGAGGGTTAAAATGGGATTGTCTATATTTGTTAACTGGGGTGCTGTCCTCAGATAATAGCATCTTTTGCTTTCGCCGAAAAGCCTTTTTGAAATCTGAAACGTTGGCTGGATTCACAACAAGTGTAGCTTTAATTTGGTATCTTGGATGTGTGATTTCATGAAATTTTTATAGTTATTTATTTGAATTTGGCGCTCTGCATTTTCACTGAATTTTGGCCAAGTGGGACGCTAGCCCCACATATCCCAGAGGTTAAACGCCCAGTGCAGTCAAAATTCTGTTTTCTGTGATTAATATGATATTGTACAACAGCCGATGAAACAAACAATGTAAAAGTGTGAAATGTGATCAGTGTTATTTCCTGATAGCTGCTGGTTGAAAATACAACCTACACAGGACCAGGTTTGCATGAGCGGGAGTTTCAGATTTCCATGGTGATGTCACCAGGCGGTAAATGAGTTAATAGACCAATAACAAAGAGAGTTCCAAACCTCTCTGCCAATAACAGCTAGTTTTCAGTTTCCCCCTCTCCACTCAGACCCCTCCCAGACAGTCCTAGCTAAAATCTCGCTTGAGAAGTAGTTTTTTGCACATTTTTAATGGAATCTATTACAATAAGGAACTTATTGTTACCCAGAAATGATTTGATTTTGAGATAAAAATGGCTGCATTGGGCCTTTAAGGATACAGAATTATAAGTAGATTAAATTAACTGGAGTTCTACATAATGTTCCAGCCTATACATCCCAGAACTCCTTGCCTTTCTCAGACTTCTCTTCAGTTCCTGATCCCGAGTGGCTGCTGGAGCTGGATTGGCTGCCTGCACTGGAGGGAGGGGCCAGCAGGTTCTTGAGCTCCTCATTGGCATGGGTAAGTTCTCCACCCTCTGAGCTGTTCAGTGAATCGCTGAGGGCCGACAGGGAGGAGGAGGTGCTCTTAGTCTCACTGAGGGGGCTCCGCGAGTTCAGACCTAGGAAGAAGAGGGGCCAAGAGTCAATCATCATTGAATTCATCATTGAATTCAGAAAATGTACCATTGTAATTACATTTCACTTTACTTCCTGAAAGATTAAGTAATACACCCCAATTCTGTCACTAGCACCGTCATCATAAGTGCTTTCTCACCATTAGACAGGGTACCTCAACCCAATAAAAGGAGGAAAAGCACTAAACTACAGTCAAAACTACACACACACAAACACAAACACACACACACACGCACAGTCTGTTGAATACAAAATGAAAATCACACACACTGCAGGTTCAGCTTCAGGGCCATGTCCTCTGACTGGAGCCCTGCTGCCAGTCCAATCAACAGCCAGTATGCTTTAATTGATCTCTCTCTTTTTCCTCTCTCCTTCTCTCTGTTTGACCGCACTTCTCTGGGATAGAGAGAGAGTATGAGAGAGAGAGAAGAGGGGAGGAGGAGGGTCACGGCTAAGGGAGCTAAGATGGCGGGAGCAACTCAGGGCACAGCTCAACAAAGGGCATTCAGTCAGGGAGAAGGAGAGGGAGGGAGGTGAAGGAGTATAGAGCTGCTGGCTGCCATGGATTGTGAAATGGCCGACGCCAGCTACCTCACACACATTTGTATGTGCGCGTACACACACGACACAGGCACATACACACAATCGCACTAAGGCATTCACACAGACACATTCAAAGACACATATGGTGCATAGCCTACACACTTTCATCCTTGAGAATGAGAGAATGCAGGTATAGAAACGCAGAAAGCAGAGAGTGAAATACCATTGTATCCATCTCTCTCAACGCCGAAGACCTCTAGAGGTAGATTAAAGACAAAACGAGGCTCACCACTCCACTATCTAAGGGAGCTATAGAGTACATGATGCTCTAAACATTCAAAGAGTACTTGTCCCTTGTGGGAAACCACATCATTTATCATCCCTGTTGGCCTATTCCTTGTTAGCACTTTTTACAAGGTCCAAGATGCTATTGAAGCATGTGTTTAGTCAAACACACTTCACTTTTTATGAGGGTGGAAAACGTTGTAAACCTGTGTTACACTCCCCCACGGATTGGACAGTGAAGTGAAAACTTTAAAAGGTGGCTCTATACTCCACCATTCTGGATTTGAATATGTTTAATATGATGCGACAGTACAGAATGTCACCTTATATTTGAGGGTATTTTATACATGTTTCACCGTTCAGAAATGAAAGTGTATCTAGTCCCCCAATTTGAAGCAGTCATAATGTATTTGGACAAATTCACTTATGTGTATTAAAGTAGTTAAAAGTTTAGTATTTGGTCCCATATTCCTAGCATGCAATGACTGCAGGTGACTCTAGAAACTTGTTGGATGTATTTGCAGCTTGTTTTGGTTGTGTATCAGATTGTTTTGCCCAATAGAAATGAATGGTAAATAATATATTGTGTCATTGGAGGCAGTTTTATTGTAAAAGGGAAAAATAATATGTTTCTGAACACTTCTACATTAATGTGGACGCAACAATTACGGATAATCATGAATGAATCATGAATAATGATGAGTGACAAAAGTTACAGATGCATAAATATCTGCTAATGGGCCAGAATCTGGGAGATTGAATGTATCTCTGTCCTGTTCCTACTGTACCACCACACAGTATCTCTGTCCTGTTCCTACTGTACCACCACACACAGTATCTCTGTCCTGTTCCTACTGTACCACCACACACAGTATCTCTGTCCTGTTCCTACTGTACCACCACACAGTATCTCTGTCCTGTTCCTACTGTACCACCACACACAGTATCTCTGTCCTGTTCCTACTGTACCACCACACACAGTATCTCTGTCCTGTTCCTACTGTACCACCACACACAGTATCTCTGTCCTGTTCCTACTGTACCACCACACACAGTATCTCTGTCCTGTTCCTACTGTACCACCACACACAGTATCTCTGTCCTGTTCCTACTGTACCACCACACACAGTATCTCTGTCCTGTTCCTACTGTACCACCACACAGTATCTCTGTCCTGTTCCTACTGTCCTGTTCCACCACACACAGTATCTCTGTCCTGTTCCTACTGTACCACACACAGTATCACACCACACACACTGTATATCTCTGTCCTGTTCCTACTGTACCACCACACAGTATCTCTGTCCTGTTCCTACTGTACCACCACACACAGTATCTCTGTCCTGTTCCTACTGTATATCTCTGTCCTGTTCCTACTGTACCACCACACAGTATCTCTGTCCTGTTCCTACTGTACCACCACACAGTATCTCTGTCCTGTTCCTACTGTACCACCACACACAGTATCTCTGTCCTGTTCCTACTGTACCACCACACACACAGTATCTCTGTCCTGTTCCTACTGTACCACCACACAGTATCTCTGTCCTGTTCCTACTGTACCACCACACACACAGTATCTCTGTCCTGTTCCTACTGTACCACCACACAGTATCTCTGTCCTGTTCCTACTGTACCACCACACAGTATCTCTGTCCTGTTCCTACTGTACCACCACACAGTATCTCTGTCCTGTTCCTACTGTACCACCACACAGTATCTCTGTCCTGTTCCTACTGTACCACCACACAGTATCTCTGTCCTGTTCCTACTGTACCACCACACAGTATCTCTGTCCTGTTCCTACTGTACCACCACACACACAGTATCTCTGTCCTGTTCCTACTGTACCACCACACAGTATCTCTGTCCTGTTCCTACTGTACCACCACACAGTATCTCTGTCCTGTTCCTACTGTACCACCACACACACAGTATCTCTGTCCTGTTCCTACTGTACCACCACCACACAGTATCTCTGTCCTGTTCCTACTGTACCACCACACACAGTATCTCTGTCCTGTTCCTACTGTACCACCACACACACAGTATCTCTGTCCTGTTCCTACTGTACCACCACACACAGTATCTCTGTCCTGTTCCTACTGTACCACCACACACAGTATCTCTGTCCTGTTCCTACTGTACCACCACACACACAGTATCTCTGTCCTGTTCCTACTGTACCACCACACACAGTATCTCTGTCCTGTTCCTACTGTACCACCACACACACAGTATCTCTGTCCTGTTCCTACTGTACCACCACACACAGTATCTCTGTCCTGTTCCTACTGTACCACCACACACAGTATCTCTGCCCTGTTCCTACTGTACCACCACACACACAGTATCTCTGTCCTGTTCCTACTGTACCACCACACACAGTATCTCTGCCCTGTTCCTACTGTACCACCACACACACAGTATCTCTGCCCTGTTCCTACTGTACCACCACACACAGTATCTCTGTCCTGTTCCTACTGTACCACCACACATTATCTCTGTCCTGTTCCTACTGTACCACCACACACAGTATCTCTGTCCTGTTCCTACTGTACCACCACACACAGTATCTCTGTCCTGTTCCTACTGTACCACCACACACAGTATCTCTGTCCTGTTCCTACTGTACCACCACACACAGTATCTCTGTCCTGTTCCTACTGTACCACCACACACAGTATCTCTGTCCTGTTCCTACTGTACCACCTGTACCACCACACACAGTATCTCTGTCCTGTTCCTACTGTACCACCACACACACAGTATCTCTGTCCTGTTCCTACTGTACCACCACACACACAGTATCTCTGTCCTGTTCCTACTGTACCACCACACACAGTATCTCTGTCCTGTTCCTACTGTACCACCACACACAGTATCTCTGTCCTGTTCCTACTGTACCACCACACACACAGTATCTCTGTCCTGTTCCTACTGTACCACCACACACAGTATCTCTGTCCTGTTCCTACTGTACCACCACACACACAGTATCTCTGTCCTGTTCCTACTGTACCACCACACACAGTATCTCTGTCCTGTTCCTACTGTACCACCACACACAGTATCTCTGTCCTGTTCCTACTGTACCACCACACACAGTATCTCTGTCCTGTTCCTACTGTACCACCACACACAGTATCTCTGTCCTGTTCCTACTGTACCACCACACACAGTATCTCTGTCCTGTTCCTACTGTACCACCACACACAGTATCTCTGTCCTGTTCCTACTGTACCACCACACAGTATCTCTGTCCTGTTCCTACTGTACAACCACACAGTATCTCTGTCCTGTTCCTACTGTACCACCACACACACAGTATCTCTGTCCTGTTCCTACTGTACCACCACACACAGTATCTCTGTCCTGTTCCTACTGTACCACCCACACAGTATCTCTGTCCTGTTCCTACTGTACCACCACACACAGTATCTCTGTCCTGTTCCTACTGTACCACCACACACAGTATCTCTGTCCTGTTCCTACTGTACCACCACACACACAGTATCTCTGTCCTGTTCCTACTGTACCACCACACACACAGTATCTCTGTCCTGTTCCTACTGTACCACCACACACAGTATCTCTGTCCTGTTCCTACTGTACCACCACACACAGTATCTCTGTCCTGTTCCTACTGTACCACCACACACACAGTATCTCTGTCCTGTTCCTACTGTACCACCACACAGTATCTCTGTCCTGTTCCTACTGTACCACCACACAGTATCTCTGTCCTGTTCCTACTGTACCACCACACACACAGTATCTCTGTCCTGTTCCTACTGTACCACCACCACACAGTATCTCTGTCCTGTTCCTACTGTACCACCACACACACAGTATCTCTGTCCTGTTCCTACTGTACCACCACACACACAGTATCTCTGTCCTGTTCCTACTGTACCACCACACAGTATCTCTGTCCTGTTCCTACTGTACCACCACACACAGTATCTCTGTCCTGTTCCTACTGTACCACCACACACAGTATCTCTGTCCTGTTCCTACTGTACCACCACACACACAGTATCTCTGTCCTGTTCCTACTGTACCACCACACACACAGTATCTCTGTCCTGTTCCTACTGTACCACCACACACACAGTATCTCTGTCCTGTTCCTACTGTACCACCACACACACAGTATCTCTGTCCTGTTCCTACTGTACCACCACACACAGTATCTCTGTCCTGTTCCTACTGTACCACCACACACAGTATCTCTGTCCTGTTCCTACTGTACCACCACACAGTATCTCTGTCCTGTTCCTACTGTACCACCACACACAGTATCTCTGTCCTGTTCCTACTGTACCACCACACACACAGTATCTCTGTCCTGTTCCTACTGTACCACCACACAGTATCTCTGTCCTGTTCCTACTGTACCACCACACACACAGTATCTCTGTCCTGTTCCTACTGTACCACCACACACACAGTATCTCTGTCCTGTTCCTACTGTACCACCACACACAGTATCTCTGTCCTGTTCCTACTGTACCACCACACACACAGTATCTCTGTCCTGTTCCTACTGTACCACCACACACACAGTATCTCTGTCCTGTTCCTACTGTACCACCACACACACAGTATCTCTGTCCTGTTCCTACTGTACCACCACACACACAGTATCTCTGTCCTGTTCCTACTGTACCCCCACACAGTATCTCTGTCCTGTTCTTACTGTACCACCACACACACAGTATCTCTGTCCTGTTCCTACTGTACCACCACACAGTATCTCTGTCCTGTTCCTACTGTACAACCACACAGTATCTCTGTCCTGTTCCTACTGTACCACCACACACACAGTATCTCTGTCCTGTTCCTACTGTACCACCACACACAGTATCTCTGTCCTGTTCCTACTGTACCACCACACACACAGTGTCTCTGTCCTGTTCCTACTGTACCACCACACACAGTATCTCTGTCCTGTTCCTACTGTACCACCACACAGTATCTCTGTCCTGTTCCTACTGTACCACCACACAGTATCTCTGTCCTGTTCCTACTGTACCACCACACACAGTATCTCTGTCCTGTTCCTACTGTACCACCACACAGTATCTCTGTCCTGTTCCTACTGTACCACCACACAGTATCTCTGTCCTGTTCCTACTGTACCACCACACACACAGTCCTGTTCCTACTGTCTCTGTCCTGTTCCTACTGTATCTGTTCCTACCACACACAGTATCTCTGTCCTGTTCCTACTGTACCACCACACACACAGTATCTCTGTCCTGTTCCTACTGTACCACCACACACAGTATCTCTGTCCTGTTCCTACTGTACCACCACACACACAGTATCTCTGTCCTGTTCCTACTGTACCACCACACAGTATCTCTGTCCTGTTCCTACTGTACCACCACACACAGTATCTCTGTCCTGTTCCTACTGTACCACCACACAGTATCTCTGTCCTGTTCCTACTGTACCACCACACACACAGTATCTCTGTCCTGTTCCTACTGTACCACCACACACAGTATCTCTGTCCTGTTCCTACTGTACCACCACACACAGTATCTCTGTCCTGTTCCTACTGTACCACCACACACAGTATCTCTGTCCTGTTCCTACTGTACCACCACACACACAGTATCTCTGTCCTGTTCCTACTGTACCACCACACAGTATCTCTGTCCTGTTCCTACTGTACCACCACACACAGTATCTCTGTCCTGTTCCTACTGTACCACCACACACACAGTATCTCTGTCCTGTTCCTACTGTACCACCACACACAGTATCTCTGTCCTGTTCCTACTGTACCACCACACACAGTATCTCTGTCCTGTTCCTACTGTACCACCACACAGTATCTCTGTCCTGTTCCTACTGTACCACCACACACACAGTATCTCTGTCCTGTTCCTACTGTACCACCACACAGTATCTCTGTCCTGTTCCTACTGTACCACCACACAGTATCTCTGTCCTGTTCCTACTGTACCACCACACACAGTATCTCTGTCCTGTTCCTACTGTACCACCACACAGTATCTCTGTCCTGTTCCTACTGTACCACCACACACAGTATCTCTGTCCTGTTCCTACTGTACCACCACACACACAGTATCTCTGTCCTGTTCCTACTGTACCACCACACACACAGTATCTCTGTCCTGTTCCTACTGTACCACCACACACACAGTATCTCTGTCCTGTTCCTACTGTACCACCACACACACAGTATCTCTGTCCTGTTCCTACTGTACCACCACACACACAGTATCTCTGTCCTGTTCTGTCCACCACACAGTGTGTTCCTACTGTACCACCACACAGTATCTCTGTCCTGTTCCTACTGTACCACCACACACAGTATCTCTGTCCTGTTCCTACTGTACCACCACACACAGTATCTCTGTCCTGTTCCTACTGTACCACCACACAGTATCTCTGTCCTGTTCCTACTGTACCACCACACACACAGTATCTCTGTCCTGTTCCTACTGTACCACCACACAGTATCTCTGTCCTGTTCCTACTGTACCACCACACACACAGTATCTCTGTCCTGTTCCTACTGTACCACCACACACACAGTATCTCTGTCCTGTTCCTACTGTACCACCACACACACAGTATCTCTGTCCTGTTCCTACTGTACCACCACACACACAGTATCTCTGTCCTGTTCCTACTGTACCACCACACACACAGTATCTCTGTCCTGTTCCTACTGTACCACCACACAGTATCTCTGTCCTGTTCCTACTGTACCACCACACACAGTATCTCTGTCCTGTTCCTACTGTACCACCACACACACAGTATCTCTGTCCTGTTCCTACTGTACCACCACACACACAGTATCTGTCCTGTTCCTACTGTACCACCACACACAGTATCTCTGTCCTGTTCCTACTGTACCACCACACACAGTATCTCTGTCCTGTTCCTACTGTACCACCACACACACAGTATCTCTGTCCTGTTCCTACTGTACCACCACACACACAGTATCTCTGTCCTGTTCCTACTGTACCACCACACACACAGTATCTCTGTCCTGTTCCTACTGTACCACCACACACAGTATCTCTGTCCTGTTCCTACTGTACCACCACACACACAGTATCTCTGTCCTGTTCCTACTGTACCACCACACACACAGTATCTCTGTCCTGTTCCTACTGTACCACCACACACAGTATCTCTGTCCTGTTCCTACTGTACCACCACACACAGTATCTCTGTCCTGTTCCTACTGTACCACCACACACACAGTATCTCTGTCCTGTTCCTACTGTACCACCACACACACAGTATCTCTGTCCTGTTCCTACTGTACCACCACACACACAGTATCTCTGTCCTGTTCCTACTGTCCTGTTCCTACTGTACCACCACACACAGTATCTGTCCTGTTCCTACTGTACCACCACACACACAGTATCTCTGTCCTGTTCCTACTGTACCACCACACACACAGTATCTGTCCTGTTCCTACTGTACCACCACACACACAGTATCTCTGTCCTGTTCCTACTGTACCACCACACACAGTATCTGTCCTGTTCCTACTGTACCACCACACACACAGTATCTGTCCTGTTCCTACTGTACCACCACACACACAGTATCTCTGTCCTGTTCCTACTGTACCACCACACACAGTATCTCTGTCCTGTTCCTACTGTACCACCACACACACAGTATCTCTGTCCTGTTCCTACTGTACCACCACACACAGTATCTCTGTCCTGTTCCTACTGTACCACCACACACACAGTATCTCTGTCCTGTTCCTACTGTACCACCACACAGTATCTCTGTCCTGTTCCTACTGTACCACCACACAGTATCTCTGTCCTGTTCCTACTGTACCACCACACACAGTATCTCTGTCCTGTTCCTACTGTACCACCACACACAGTATCTCTGTCCTGTTCCTACTGTACCACCACACACACAGTATCTCTGTCCTGTTCCTACTGTACCACCACACACAGTATCTCTGTCCTGTTCCTACTGTACCACCACACACAGTATCTCTGTCCTGTTCCTACTGTACCACCACACACACAGTATCTCTGTCCTGTTCCTACTGTACCACCACACACAGTATCTCTGTCCTGTTCCTACTGTACCACCACACACACAGTATCTCTGTCCTGTTCCTACTGTACCACCACACACACAGTATCTCTGTCCTGTTCCTACTGTACCACCACACACACAGTATCTCTGTCCTGTTCCTACTGTACCACCACACACACAGTATCTCTGTCCTGTTCCTACTGTACCACCACACAGTATCTCTGTCCTGTTCCTACTATACCACCACACAGTATCTGTCCTGTTCCTACTGTACCACCACACACAGTATCTGTCCTGTTCCTACTGTACCACCACACACACAGTATCTCTGTCCTGTTCCTACTGTACCACCACACACACAGTATCTCTGTCCTGTTCCTACTGTACCACCACACACACAGTATCTCTGTCCTGTTCCTACTGTACCACCACACACAGTATCTCTGTCCTGTTCCTACTGTACCACCACACAGTATCTCTGTCCTGTTCCTACTGTACCACCACACACACAGTATCTGTCCTGTTCCTACTGTACCACCACACACACAGTATCTCTGTCCTGTTCCTACTGTACCACCACACACTGTATCTCTGTCCTGTTCCTACTGTACCACCACACACACAGTATCTCTGTCCTGTTCCTACTGTACAACCACACAGTATCTCTGTCCTGTTCCTACTGTACCACCACACAGTATCTCTGTCCTGTTCCTACTGTACCACCACACACACAGTATCTCTGTCCTGTTCCTACTGTACCACCACACACACAGTATCTCTGTCCTGTTCCTACTGTACAACCACACAGTATCTCTGTCCTGTTCCTACTGTACCACCACACACAGTATCTCTGTCCTGTTCCTACTGTACAACCACACAGTATCTCTGTCCTGTTCCTACTGTACCACCACACAGTATCTCTGTCCTGTTCCTACTGTACCACCACACACACAGTATCTCTGTCCTGTTCCTACTGTACCACCACACACACAGTATCTCTGTCCTGTTCCTACTGTACCACCACACACAGTATCTCTGTCCTCTCTGTCCTGTTCCTGTTCTATACCACCACACACAGTATCTCTGTCCTGTTCCTACTGTACCACCACACACAGTATCTATCTGTCCTGTTCCTACTGTACCACCACACACAGTATCTCTGTCCTGTTCCTACTGTACCACCACACACACAGTATCTCTGTCCTGTTCCTACTGTACCACCACACACAAAGTATCTCTGTCCTGTTCCTACTGTACCACCACACACACAGTATCTCTGTCCTGTTCCTACTGTACCACCAAACACAGTATAGTATCTCTGTCCTGTTCCTACTATACCACCACACACAGTATCTCTGCCTTGTTCCAACTGTACCACCACACACACAGTATAGTATCGCTGTCCTGTTCCTACTATACCACCACACACAGTATCTCTGTCCTGTTCCTACTGTACCACCACACACACAGTATCTCTGTCCTGTTCCTACTGTACCACCACACACACAGTATCTCTGTCCTGTTCCTACTGTACCACCACACACACAGTATCTCTGTCCTGTTCCTACTGTACCACCACACACACAGTATCTGTCCTGTTCCTACTGTACCACCACACACACAGTATCTCTGTCCTGTTCCTACTGTACCACCACACACACAGTATCTCTGTCCTGTTCCTACTGTACCACCACACACACAGTATCTGTCCTGTTCCTACTGTACCACCACACACACAGTATCTGTCCTGTTCCTACTGTACCACCACACACACAGTATCTGTCCTGTTCCTACTGTACCACCACACACAGTATCTCTGTCCTGTTCCTACTGTACCACCACACACACAGTATATGTCCTGTTCCTACTGTACCACCACACACACAGTATCTCTGTCCTGTTCCTACTGTACCACCACACACACAGTATCTCTGTCCTGTTCCTACTGTACCACAACACACTGTACCTCTGTCCTGTTCCTACTGTACCACCACACACACAGTATCTCTGTCCTGTTCCTACTGTATCACCACACAGTATCTCTGTCCTGTTCCTACTGTACCACCACACAGTATCTCTGTCCTGTTCCTACTGTACCACCACACACACAGTATCTCTGTCCTGTTCCTACTGTACCACCACACACAAAGTATCTCTGTCCTGTTCCTACTGTACCACCACACACACAGTATCTCTGTCCTGTTCCTACTGTACCACCACACACACAGTATCTCTGTCCTGTTCCTACTATACCACCACACACAGTATAGTATCTCTGTCCTGTTCCTACTATACCACCACACACAGTATCTCTGCCTTGTTCCAACTGTACCACCACACACACAGTATAGTATCGCTGTCCTGTTCCTACTATACCACCACACACAGTATCTCTGTCCTGTTCCTACTGTACCACCACACACACAGTATCTCTGCCCTGTTCCTACTGTACCACCACACACACAGTATCTCTGTCCTGTTCCTACTGTACCACCACACACAGTATCTCTGTCCTGTTCCTACTATACCACCACACACAGTATAGTATCTCTGTCCTGTTCCTACTATACCACCACACACAGTATCTCTGCCTTGTTCCAACTGTACCACCACACACACAGTATAGTATCGCTGTCCTGTTCCTACTATACCACCACACACAGTATCTCTGTCCTGTTCCTACTGTACCACCACACACACAGTATCTCTGCCCTGTTCCTACTGTACCACCACACACACAGTATCTCTGTCCTGTTCCTACTGTACCACCACACAGTATCTCTGTCCTGTTCCTAGCAGAAGCCAGGCTCCCTGCTGTGGGGCCACCAGTCTGACCCCTTGCCCATGTGGCTGACACACATCTTAGCGGGGGCCAGCTTCAGGCGCAACACTTGCTGAGTTCAGCCGTTTCCATGTCTGTCTGGAGCTTGGCTGGGGGAGATGTGGTGTCCAAACACTATCAGTTGACAAAAACACCCAGCAGTCTTTTCTACAGCCCCAATGTGGTGTGTTTTCAGCAGCCATGTTTGCTAGTGGGTGGGGCTCGCCTAAATGCCAAGCATCGATATGGACTCACCACTCTGTGTCTGTGTGAGAGAGTGTGTGTGTGTGTGTGTGAACCCTGGCCTGCCTCTGACGGACCAGAGGGCCTATTGATTTTTCCCCTCAGGCACGATAAGGGGCAGCCATCGTAGATAAACAAGGTCGCTCCCCGGCCTCCGTGAGGACCCCTCAGCTGTCTGCAACACTACCGGACAATCCCACACACACACACTGCCACGGAAGGGCAAGACAGGCAACCGTGTCGGACGATAAACCGGACAAAGCCGCTACGGACCAAAAAAATACATTGACAGGTTGAGTTTTGGACCAGTGGCTTTAAAAAGTCCAGGGAAGGTCGAGGGAGGGAAAAGAATCTACATGTTTTGTTATTCAAAGTGGAATTTGTTTCTGTTTGGGTAGTTTGCAGAGTCACAGAGTCTCCTCTCTCTCCCGGGAAGGGACTCGTTTTATGAAGCTTTACTTTATTGTCACATCAGTTCAATGTGTTGAAACTGAACATGATGGTTCCCTCTACTATAAATGACTGTGAACTAAACTAGCTGCTTCTACTCTGAACAGTCAGCAGTAGCACCTCAATCTGCAACACTCCCCCAACAGCTCCCTACCAACAACATGTCACAGCTGATCTGAGAATCATTCTGAAAGGTCGGTCTCTTCTGAAAGCTTTAAAACATTGTTTGGCTACGATCCGAGGTGCAGACTTCTCCAGTCCTCCTCATGGATGTAAAAGGTATAGACTGGGTGTAAGAAAATGTATAAACCCCCTCTTTCTAGCCTATCCGCACACATGAAAACAGCACTTTAAAACCCATGAGTCCGAGCGAGCAGATAGATACACGCTTCAGGAAGGGAATCAATTCGACAGCAGCAAAACCAAGTTCAGCTGGAAAACAAATGCCATCAAGTTGGTTGTACAAGCTGACTTCATGTTATTGCTGCCCCCAGGGACAAGAGGTGGACCAAAGCCATCTCTCCATACAATACATGCCTGAGCAGACGACAGATCTACCTGTGTGTCCGTGACTGACGTGGGACTTCATGTCACTCTCCTCCACGCAGACGTAGTCACAGGCGCTGCAGCACAGAGCGAACATCCACTGCTCCTTGTCCACGTGGAGAGACATGTGGCTGACGAACTGGGCGTTCAGCCCCGTCTGGAAACCACACGCATGGCAGCTGGATGGACAGGAAGAGGGAGGGGGTTAAACACTGATCTCAGAACAGGTCACAGCCAGAGGGGAAAGGAGAGAGGTAATGAACATAGACCAAATGCTGATCTCAGACCAGGTTATAGAGGCAAGAAGACATCATTAATCCTAATCAAACCCTAAAGGCTGACCTCAGACCAGGTTATAGAGGGAAGAGGGCATCATTAATTCCCAATCAAACCCCAAAGCCTGACCTCAGACCAGTAAATAAATAGGTCTGTCATGTACAGTCCATGGTTTACATTACTTACTGATCCCAATTTATGAGATCAGTAAATTGCATGTGTCAGTCTTTATACGGATAGAT
>NC_068449.1:52327676-52367676 GCF_023373465.1 Oncorhynchus keta | reverse complement strand
GTGTGTGTGTGTGTGTGGGTACACACACACACACACACACACACACACACACACACACACACACACACACACACACACACACACACACACACACACACACACACACAGTGGGGCAAAAAAGTATTTAGTCAGCCACCAATTGTGGAAGTTCTCCCACTTAAAAAGAGGAGAGAGGCCTGTAATTTTCATCATAAGTACACTTCAACTATGACAGAAAAAATAAGAAAAAAATACAGAAAATCACATTGTAGGATTTTTAATGAATTTATTTGCAAATGATGGTGGAAAATAAGTATTTGGTCAATAAAAAACATTTCTCAATACTTTGTTATATACCCTTTGTTGGCAATGACAGAGGTCAAACATTTTCTGTAAGTCTTCACAAGGTTTTCACACTGTTGCTGGTATTTTGGCCCATTCCTCCATGCAGATCTCCTCTAGAGCAGTGATGTTTTGGGGCTGTTGCTGAGCAACACAAACTTTCAACTCCCTCCAAAGATTTTCTATGTGGTTGAGATCTAGGCCACTCCAGGACCTTGAAATACTTCTTACGAAGCCACTCCTTCATTGCCCGGGCGGTGTGTTTGGGATCATTGTCATGCTGAAAGATCCAGCCACATTTCATCTTCAATGCCCTTGCTGATAGAAGGAGGTTTTTTACTCAAAATCTCACGATACATGGCCTGATCAGTCGTCCTGGTCCCTTTGCAGAAAAACAGCCCCAAAGCATGATTTTTCCACCCCCATGCTTCACAGTAGGTATGGTGGTGTTTGGATGCAACTCAGCATTCTTTGTCCTTCAAACACGACGAGTTGAGTTTTTACCAAAAAGTTATATTTTGGTTTCATCTGACCATATGATATTCTCCCAATCTTCTTCTTGATTATCCAATTGCTCTCTAGCAAATTTCAGACGGGCCTGGACATGTACTGGCTTAAGCAGGGGGACACGTCTGGCACTGCAGGATTTGAGTCCCTGGTGGCGTAGTGTGTTACTGATGGTAGGCTTTGTTACTTTGGTCCCAGCTCTCTGCAGGTCATTCACTAGGTCCCCCCGTGTGGTTCTGGGATTTTTGCTCACCGTTCTTGTGATCATTTTGACCCCACGGGGTGAGAACTTGCGTGGAGCCCCAGATCGAGGGAGATTATCAGTGGTCTTGTATGTCTTCCATTTCCTAATAATTGCTCCCACAGTTGATTTCTTCAAACCAAGCTGCTTACCTATTGCAGATTCAGTCTTCCCAGCCTGGTGCAGGTCTACAATTTTGTTTCTGGTGTCCTTTGACAGCTCTTTGGTCTTGGCCATAGTGGAGTTTGGAGTGTGACTGTTTGAGGTTGTGGACAGGTGTCTTTTATACTGACAACAAGTTCAAACAGGTGCCATTAATACAGGTAACGAGTGGAGGACAGAGGAGCCTCTTAAAGAAGAAGTTACAGGTCTGTGAGAGCCAGAAATCTTGCTTGTTTGTAGGTGACCAAATACTTATTTTCAACCACAATTTGAAAATAAATTCATTACAAATCCTACAATGTGATTTACTGGATTTTTTTCTTCAAATTTTGTCTGTCATAGTTGAAGTGTACCAATGATGAAAATTACAGGCCTCTCTCATCTTTTTAAGTGGGAGAACTTGCACAATTGGTGGCTAACTAAATACTTTTTTGCCCCACTGTATGTATGTATGTATGTATGTATGTATGTATGTATGTATGTATGTATGTATGTATGTATGTATGTATGTATGTATATATATATATATATATATATATATATATATATATATATGTGTATATATGTATGTATATATATATATATAAATAAACAAACAAACAAACAAACGTGTGTGTGCGCATCCGATATTGCACATGTTTGTGTGTCCAGTGTGTGTACTGGGATGCAAAGCAGCCTTCTGGCTTGGTAATTAGGCGGGCAGTTTTCCCACTGAGACTAATCATGGTGGTAATCTCTTTAAAGGAGAGGGTAATCCAGTCTAGTAAACCTTATTTACTTTTTACAGGGTATTACACACACAGTCACACACACGCCAAGGGAACGTTGACAAGACACGTCACAACACACACACAGGGAACTGTACGTAGAGATGGAAAGGGAGTGTGTGTGTTAGTGGACTCACCTGTGTGTAGAGACAGGTGTCTGGACAGGGTCTGCTGTCTGCCAAACACCTTGCCACAGACAGGACAGGGGTAGAGCTGCTGACTGCTCAGTATCCCCTGGGATATCCCGTTCCCCCCCGGCTCTCCGGTGTCCTTCTCTGGGTCTGGAAACACACAGACAGAGTACCGTCACCATCATAGTTTACCATATTTTACTCACAACTTTCTCATAACCTGCACCGGGAGGCGACCTGAAAGTCCATATTGTAGGAAAGCATTCAGCAACTGAAATGGAATGTCCAACCTTGTTTCATATTACTCCAACTCCACTCCAACCCTCAACCTCGTTCCATATTACTCCAATTCCACTCCAACCCTCAACCTCGTTCCAAATGACTCCAACCCTCAACCTTGTTCCAAATTACTCCAACCCTCAACCTCGTTCCATATTACTCCAATTCCACTCCAACCCTCAACCTCGTTCCAAATGACTCCAACCCTCAACCTCGTTCCAAATGACTCCAACCCTCAACCTCGTTCCATATTACTCCAATTCCACTCCAACCCTCAACCTCGTTCCAAATGACTCCAACCCTCAACCTCGTTCCAAATGACTCCAACCCTCAACCTCGTTCCAAATGACTCCAACCCTCAACCTCGTTCCAAATTACTCCAACCCTCAACCTCGTTCCATATTACTCCAATTCCACTCCAACCCTCAACCTCGTTCCAAATGACTCCAACCCTCAACCTCGTTCCAAATGACTCCAACCCTCAACCTCGTTCCAAATGATTCCAACCCTCAACCTCGTTCCAAATGACTCCAACCCTCAACCTCGTTCCAAATTACTCAAACCCTCAACCTCGTTCCAAATTACTCAAACCCTCAACCTCGTTCCAAATTACTCCAACCCTCAACCTCGTTCCAAATTACTCCAACCCCCAACCTCGTTCCAAATTACTCCAACCCTCAACCTCGTTCCAAATTACTCCAACCCTCAACCTGGCTCCATATTACTCCAATTCCACTCCAACCCTCAACCTCGTTCCAAATGACTCCAACCCTCAACCTCGTTCCAAATGACTCCAACCCTCAACCTGGCTCCATATTACTCCAATTCCACTCCAACCCTCAACCTCGTTCCAAATTACTCCAACCCTCAACCTGGCTCCATATTACTCCAATTCCACTCCAACCCTCAACCTCGTTCCAAATGACTCCAACCCTCAACCGTGTTCCATATTACTCCAACCCTCAACCGTGTTCCATATTACTCCAACCCTCAACCTCGTTCCAAATTACTCCAACCCTCAACCTCGTTCCAAATTACTCCAACCCTCAACCTCGTTCCAAATTACTCCAACCCTCAACCTGGCTCCATAATACTCCAATTCCACTCCAACCTTGTTCCATATTACTCCAATTCCACTCCAACCCTCAACCTCGTTCCAAATTACTCCAACCCTCAACCTTGTTCCATATTACTCCAACCCTCAACCTCGTTCCAAATGACTCCAACCCTCAACCTCGTTCCAAATGACTCAACCTCAATCTCATTCCAAATTACTCCAACCCTCAACCTCGTTCCAAATTACTCCAACCCTCAACCTGGCTCCATATTACTCCAAATGACTCCAACCCTCAACCTCGTTCCAAATGACTCCAACCCTCAACCTCGTTCCAAATGACTCCAACCCCCAACCTCGTTCCAAATTACTCCAACCCTCAACCTCGTTCCATATTACTCCAACCCTCAACCTGGCTCCATATTACTCCAATTCCACTCCAACCCTCAACCTCGTTCCAAATGACTCCAACCCTCAACCTTGCTCCAAATTACTCCAACCATCAACCTGGCTCCATATTACTCCAATTCCACTCCAACCCTCAACCTCGTTCCAAATGACTCCAACCCTCAACCTCGCTCCAAATTACTCCAACCCTCAACCTGGCTCCATATTACTCCAATTCCACTCCAACCCTCAACCTGGCTCCATATTACTCCAATTCCACTCCAACCCTCAACCTCGTTCCAAATGACTCCAACCCTCAACCTCGTTCCAAATGACTCCAACCCTCAACCTCGCTCCAAATTACTCCAACCCTCAACCGTGTTCCATAATACTCCAATTCCACTCCAACCTTGTTGCATATTACTCCAATCCCACTCCAACCCTCAACCTCGTTCCAAATTACTCCAACCCTCAACCGTGTTCCATATTACTCCAACCCTCAACCGTGTTCCATATTACTCCAACCCTCAACCTCGTTCCAAATGACTCCAACCCCCAACCTCGTTCCAAATGACTCCAACCCTCAACCTCGTTCCAAATGACTCCAACCCTCAACCTCGTTCCAAATGACTCCAACCCTCAACCTCGTTCCAAATGACTCCAACCCTCAACCTCGTTCCAAATGAATCCAACCCCCAACCTCGTTCCAAATTACTCCAACCCTGAACCTGGCTCCATATTACTCCAATTCCACTCCAACCCTCAACCACGTTCCAAATTACTCCAAACCTCAACCTCGTTCCAAATTACTCCAACCCCCAACCTGGCTCCATATTACTCCAATTCCACTCCAACCCTCAACTTCGTTCCAAATTACTCCAACCCCCAACCTCGTTCCAAATGACTCCAACCCTCAACCTCGTTCCAAATGACTCCAACCCTCAACCTCGTTCCAAATGACTCCAACCCTCAACCTCGTTCCAAATGACTCCAACCCTCAACCTCGTTCCAAATGACTCCAACCCCCAACCTCGTTCCAAATGACTCCAACCCTCAACCTCGTTCCAAATGACTCCAACCCTCAACCTCGTTCCAAATGACTCCAACCCTCAACCTCGTTCCATATTACTCCAACCCTCAACCTCGTTCCAAATGACTCCAACCCCCAACCTCGTTCCAAATGACTCCAACCCTCAACCTCGTTCCAAATGACTCCAACCCTCAACCTCGTTCCAAATGACTCCAACCCTCAACCTCGTTCCAAATGACTCCAACCCTCAACCTCGTTCCAAATGACTCCAACCCTCAACCTCGTTCCAAATGACTCCAACCCTCAACCTCGTTCCAAATGAATCCAACCCCCAACCTCGTTCCAAATTACTCCAACCCTGAACCTGGCTAGGCTCCATATTACTCCAATTCCAATCCAACCCTCAACCACGTTCCAAATTACTCCAAACCTCAACCTCGTTCCAAATTACTCCAACCCCCAACCTGGCTCCATATTACTCCAATTCCACTCCAACCCTCAACCGTTCCAAATTACTCCAACCCTCAACCTCGTTCCATATTACTCCAATTCCACTCCAACCCTCAACCATGTTCCAAATTACTCCAAACCTCAACCTCGTTCCAAATTACTCCAACCCCCAACCTCGTTCCAAATTACTCCAACCCTCAACCTCGTTCCAAATTACTCCAACCCTCAACCGTGTTCCATATTACTCCAACCCTCAACCTTGTTCCATATTACTCCAACCCTCAACCTCGTTCCAAATGACTCCAACCCTCAACCTCGTTCCAAATGACTCCAACCCTCAACCACGTTCCAAATTACTCCAAACCTCAACCTCGTTCCAAATTACTCCAACCCCCAACCTGGCTCCATATTACTCCAATTCCACTCCAACCCTCAACTTCGTTCCAAATTACTCCAACCCTCAACCTCGTTCCATATTACTCCAATTCCACTCCAACCCTCAACCACGTTCCAAATTACTCCAAACCTCAACCTCGTTCCAAATTACTCCAACCCCCAACCTCGTTCCAAATTACTCCAACCCTCAACCTCGTTCCAAATTACTCCAACCCTCAACCGTGTTCCATATTACTCCAACCCTCAACCTCGTTCCATATTACTCCAACCCTCAACCTCGTTCCAAATGACTCCAACCCTCAACCTCGTTCCAAATGACTCCAACCCTCAACCTCGTTCCAAATGACTCCAACCCTCAACCTCGTTCCAAATGACTCCAACCCTCAATCTCATTCCAAATTACTCCAACCCTCAACCTCGTTCCAAATTACTCCAACCCTCAACCTGGCTCCATATTACTCCAATTCCACTCCAACCCTCAACCTCGTTCCAAATGACTCCAACCCTCAACCTCGTTCCAAATGACTCCAACCCTCAACCTCGTTCCAAATGACTCCAACCCTCAACCTCGCTCCAAATTACTCCAACCCTCAACCGTGTTCCATAATACTCCAATTCCACTCCAACCTTGTTGCATATTACTCCAATCCCACTCCAACCCTCAACCTCGTTCCAAATTACTCCAACCCTCAACCGTGTTCCATAATACTCCAATTCCACTCCAACCTTGTTGCATATTACTCCAATCCCACTCCAACCCTCAACCTCGTTCCAAATTACTCCAACCCTCAACCTGGCTCCATAATACTCCAATTCCACTCCAACCGTGTTCCATATTACTCCAATTCCACTCCAACCCTCAACCTCGTTCCAATTTATTCCAACCCTCAACCTCGTTCCAAATTACTCCAACCCTCAACCTCGTTCCAAATTACTCCAACCCTCAACCTCGTTCCAAATTACTCCAACCCTCAACTTTGCTCTATATTACTCCAACCCCCCATCTTTCTCATACCAACACTATAGCCTTCTCAAGTTCTCATCATCTCCATGATAATCAGACTATACCACAGTGTGCCCCTTGATATTCTCTCTCTCTGTGTGTGCTCCATCACCCATCAGTCCTAAGCCCTCTAGTGTGTGGTTGTCCATGCTAATCAGACTATATAGTAATACACAACCACCCAGGGATACAGCAGGGATGGAGAGAGTGAGAGAGTGAGAAAGCATAATAGAGACGGAGAAGAGGAGAGAGAGAGAGTAGAGAAGAGAGGGAGGCACGGAGGTGTGGGGAAAGCGTGAGAAAAGGGAGAACATGACAAGAAGAGATATAGAATTAACCTTCTGATGAAGGAACAGCTCTCAATTAGGATTCCATGCCACTCCTCCTCTCTCTTTATCCCCCTCTCCTCCATCGGGTAAATAAATAAATAAATGGACAGGGAGGGCTTCCGTCATTGACAATGCAGCTAGTCTCAAATGGACGCCTGGCACCACACTACCTAGGATCATATTGTTCTCAGTGTTCTAGCTAGGAGGCTCCATTCTCTGGTATTTTGGGGGAGATTTAATGGTGGAGGCATTAAAGAATAGATGTACTGGCCTTGGAGAAAGACAGAGGGGGAGATGGAGAAGTCTCAAGGTCGTCTAGCTAGAGTTGTATGCTGCTGACAGGTCTGGACTTCTCTCTCTCTCTCTCTCTCTCTGAAAAAAGGAAGGAGGGAGACCAGAGGGAGGGATACTAAAAGACAATTCCATCTTTATCTGTCTGGACATGTGCTGGTTGGAATAGAGCAGAGAGCCTACTGTGTCTGTAGCTACCTGAAGTGAAGTGTGGGAATCTCTCAGTGAATGAGCACTACACACCATTATAAAACCCCCACGTCAATGCACACCCTCATCCACACAAAACTAAACTAAACACAAGCCTGTGCCCTGATAGTATTCTACAATATTTCAGTCAAGTGGCTATACAGTAATAACACAACTAGTAATATATTCCTTAGTTGTAATCCTTCTGCAGGGGCTGAGTCACTCCTCATAAGGGCCCCTGGACCTGCCATACTCTGTGACTCACAACCTGACATACCAGTGGGAGTGTGTGGGTGGGTGGGTGTGTGTATATATATGTATGTGTCCCTGCATGTGAGTTGGCAGAGTAGAGGGGAGGGTGTGTGGGTGTGTGTGTATATATGTATGTGTCCCTGCATGTGAGTTGGCAGAGTAGAGGAGAGGGTGTGGGGGTGTGTGTGTATGACTTATTAGTACACTTTTCAGTATGACCCACATGAGGACTTGACCCCTTGAATCAGTGGCTGCAGAGTGGTGAGCTCTATCAAAGATTCACCAAACCCCTTGTCTGTTAAGTCTCACCGACAGGCTTCACCATGGTGACCCCCCGCCCGCACGCCGGTCTTGGATTGGCTTCTCCCTTACTCTTCCTCCTACCACCTCCGTTTGTGTGGCTTAGTACTGAATGGGCACAGAGATCCTTAAGGGGCTTGTATCTCATCTCCTCAGACCACATAATCACATTAGCTGTCCTGAGGGGTTGAGAGGCTGGGCGAGGCAGGGTCGGGTGGGGGTCATCCAGGGTGACTGGAGCCCATGGACAGGGTCTAGGGGCCATCCTGGGGCCACAGTGGCCAAGCAACCCCAGCCAAAGCTCTGATAATCGGGCAATTAGAGGACCGGCGTGGGCCTTGAAGTGGTTAATGGTTTAATTAGTGTTATTAGAGCTGGAGAACGAGGGAGAGGGGAGGGAGGGACAGACGCACGGCCTCCGAAAGGCTGGCTGGAGCTTGACCCGGGGCAGGGGAAGAGGAAGGACAGCCGCCACCATCACGACACACACACACACACACACTTGCTGTAAACAGCCACAATTACCGCCACACAGAGATGGTCACATTTTCAATGTGGAAATGTATGGGCAAAGTGGTACAATGCACCAGTCATTATGAAATCCAACCATGCAACTGTTTGAATTGTCATAAAGTGGTGTTTCAGTAATACAGGGGATTCTCAGAGTAACTGTCTGGATAATGAGTGGTGCTGGGGTGATACTGGGAAACTGGGTTAATGGGAGCACTGGGGAGGGTCACTACCCTTAGCACAGAACACAGCTATGTGACTGACTGCACCCCTAGGAGAGAGACAGAGGGAGAGAGAGGGACACAGAGGGAGAGAGGGGGAGGAGATAGAGGGAGCAGGAAAAGAGAAAAGTGCAATTCAAAAGCAGAGAAAAGATGGTTGAAGGAGACAAGAGAAAGAACTGGGCATCGGGAAGAGACAGGGAGAGGGAGAGAGAGAGAGAAAAGATGAGAGCGATAAAAGAGAGAGAGAAAGAGCGAAGACACGGCTCTGCACGTTGCACCCTGGGAAGGGAGACCGTCGGTTGGGCGAATTAACTATCAGGACACCCTTGACACGTAGAAGCCAATCAGATTTTAATTAACTGGTGGATGGTGATGGAGGGTGAGGCTGGCACAGGCTAATTACCCTCTGTATCTGTGCCTGCCTGCCACAGGCACCATAGGGACAGCCACAGAGCATCCCCATTCCAGGTACAGGGGAGGGGACAGAAGGGCTGTCCAGGGCAGGGAGCCCCAAGGCTGGGTAGATGTGTGAGTGAGACGGGAGGTGGAAGCTCTGGAGGTGGAGGAATGGAGGTGGAGGAATGGAGGAAGAGGGGTGGAGGAAGAGAGGGTTGGCCAGAGTTGAGGCCTCATGGCTGGGTAGATGTGTGAGAGAGCGAGGAAAGGCCTGGGGAGGTGGAGATGTGGCTGAGGAGGGTGGGAGGTTACTGTAATTAGCTGTGAGGGCCAACATTCTGACTGCATGTCTACATTATGAGTGTCTGTCTGGAGTGTGTGTGTGTGTGTCTTTCTGAGTGTGTGGCTCACTATAGTAGTCTGCCCACTGAATTTCATCTGTCTGTCTATCTGTCTGACAGTAATGATATGTGTGAGTGTGTCTCTCACCGTGGAGGGCTGTCCTAGCAGAGGAGCTGGCCTCTGCAGGGGAGGAGGACTTGGAGTGCTGGCTGAAGGGGGATTGTCTGAAACGCTCGTCCAGGAAGGGGCTAGGAGTGGACACACAACCACACACAGACACAGTCAGAGCAGTATCATGCTATAACAGCTCCACAACTAAAACAAATGCTTACGCTAAAATATGATAGCAATATGCAATCAATATGGAATTGTTTTTAAATAACGTTGCAGAGCTCCAGGCCTCCCAATCTCAATGCTAAACCATAAGCCATATACCAAAACAGACTAACTGTAGAACTAGCAGCTAAGCGGAAAAGAAGCCAACAAGGTGAAAATCTGTCGAGGCACTTAACCTGGACAGAATTTGCTCCAAGGGCGCCGTACTCCTATGGCTGACACTGTAAAACAACACCTTTCACTGCACCAGTGTATGTGACAAAACAACAGATTTTTGTTGTTGCTGTCTTACCTGCTTATGCCCACCATGTTGCTGTCTTACCTGCTTATGCCCACCATGTTGCTGTCTTACCTGCTTATGCCCACCATGTTGCTGTCTTACCTGCTTATGCCCACCATGTTGCTGTCTTACCTGCTTATGCCCACCATGTTGCTGTCTTACCTGCTTATGCCCACCATGTTGCTGTCTTACCTGCTTATGCCCACCATGTTGTTGTCTTACCTGCTTATGCCCACCATGTTGCTGTCTTACCTGCTTATGCCCACCATGTTGCTGTCTTACCTGCTTATGCCCACCATGTTGCTGTCTTACCTGCTTATGCCCACCATGTTGCTGTCTTACCTGCTTATGCCCACCATGTTGTTGTCTTACCTGCTTATGCCCACCATGTTGCTGTCTTACCTGCTTATGCCCACCATGTTGCTGTCTTACCTGCTTATGCCCACCATGTTGCTGTCTTACCTGCTTATGCCCACCATGTTGCTGTCTTACCTGCTTATGCCCACCATGTTGCTGTCTTACCTGCTTATGCCCACCATGTTGCTGTCTTACCTGCTTATGCCCACCATGTTGCTGTCTTACCTGCTTATGCCCACCATGTTGCTGTCTTACCTGCTTATGCCCACCATGTTGTTGTCTTACCTGCTTATGCCCACCATGTTGCTGTCTGCCCACCATGTTGCTGTCTTACCTGCTTATGCCCACCATGTTGCTGTCTTACCTGCTTATGCCCACCATGTTGCTGTCTTACCTGCTTATGCCCACCATGTTGCTGTCTTACCTGCTTATGCCCACCATGTTGTTGTCTTACCTGCTTATGCCCACCATGTTGTTGTCTTACCTGCTTATGCCCACCATGTTGTTGTCTTACCTGCTTATGCCCACCATGTTGCTGTTTTACCTGCTTATGCCCACCATGTTGTTGTCTTACCTGCTTATGCCCACCATGTTGCTGTCTTACCTGCTTATGCCCACCATGTTGCTGTCTTACTTATGCCCACCATGTTGCTGTCTTACCTGCTTATGCCCACCATGTTGCTGTCTTACCTGCTTGCTATGCCCACCATGTTGTTGTCTTACCTGCTTATGCCCACCATGTTGTTGTCTTACCTGCTTATGTGTTGTTGTCTTACCTGCTTATGCCCACCATGTTGCTGTCTTACCTGCTTATGCCCACCATGTTGCTGCTGTCTTACCCACCATGCTTATTATGCCCACCATGTTGCTGTCTTACCTGCTTATGCCCACCATGTTGCTGTCTTACCTGCTTATGCCCACCATGTTGTTGTCTTACCTGCTTATGCCCACCATGTTGCTGTCTTACCTGCTTATGCCCACCATGTTGCTGTCTTACCTGCTTATGCCCACCATGTTGCTGTCTTCCCACCATGTTGCTGTCTTACCTGCTTATGCCCACCATGTTGCTGTCTTACCTGCTTATGCCCACCATGTTGCTGTCTTACCTGCTTATGCCCACCATGTTGCTGTCTTACCTGCTTATGCCCACCATGTTGCTGTCTTACCTGCTTATGCCCACCATGTTGCTGTCTTACCTGCTTATGCCCACCATGTTGCTGTCTTACCTGCCCATGTTGCTGTCTTACCTGCTTATGCCCACCATGTTGCTGTCTTACCTGCTTATGCCCACCATGTTGCTGTCTTACCTGCTTATGCCCACCATGTTGCTGTCTTACCTGCTTATGCCCACCATGTTGCTGTCTTACCTGCTTATGCCCACCATGTTGCTGTCTTACCTGCTTATGCCCACCATGTTGCTGTCTTATGCCCACCATGTTGCTGTCTTATGCTTATGCCCACCATGTTGCTGTCTTACCTGCTTATGCCCACCATGTTGCTGTCTTACCTGCTTATGCCCACCATGTTGCTGTCTTACCTGCTTATGCCCACCATGTTGCTGTCTTACCTGTCCCACCATGTTGCTGTCTTACCTGCTTATGCTTACCTGCCCACCATGTTGCTGTCTTTATGCCCACCATGTTGCTGTCTTACCTGCTTATGCCCACCATGTTGCTGTCTTACCTGCTTATGCCCACCATGTTGCTGTCTTACCTGCCCACCATTATGCCCACCATGTTGTTGTCTTACCTGCTTATGCCCACCATGTTGCTGTCTTACCTGCTTATGCCCACCATGTTGCTGTCTTACCTGCTTATGCCCACCATGTTGCTGTCTTTACCTGCTTATGCCCACCATGTTGCTGTCTTACCTGCTTATGCCCACCATGTTGCTGTCTTACCTGCTTATGCCCACCATGTTGCTGTCTTACCTGCTTATGCCCACCATGTTGCTGTCTTACCTGCTTATGCCCACCATGTTGCTGTCTTACCTGCTTATGCCCACCATGTTGCTGTCTTACCTGCTTATGCCCACCATGTTGCTGTCTTACCTGCTTATGCCCACCATGTTGCTGTCTTACCTGCTTATGCCCACCATGTTGTTGTCTTACCTGCTTATGCCCACCATGTTGTTGTCTTACCTGCTTATGCCCACCATGTTGTTGTCTTACCTGCTTATGCCCACCATGTTGTTGTCTTACCTGCTTATGCCCACCATGTTGTTGTCTTACCTGCTTATGCCCACCATGTTGTTGTCTTACCTGCTTATGCCCACCATGTTGTTGTCTTACCTGCTTATGCCCACCATGTTGTTGTCTTACCTGCTTATGCCCACCATGTTGCTGTCTTACCTGCTTATGCCCACCATGTTGTTGTCTTACCTGCTTATGCCCACCATGTTGTTGTCTTACCTGCTTATGCCCACCATGTTGTTGTCTTACCTGCTTATGCCCACCATGTTGTTGTCTTACCTGCTTATGCCCACCATGTTGCTGTCTTACCTGCTTATGCCCACCATGTTGTTGTCTTACCTGCTTATGCCCACCATGTTGTTGTCTTTGTGGTCGTTGGCTTTGCTGACTTTTTCTGCAACACAAAGAACATCACAACATCAAAGAGGGTCATTAACAACAATGACAAATCATGATGGAACCACAAAGCGGTTATTCAGGACATATTGATTATTCAACGTGACATTTCCCGAACCATTTTGCTGAAAAACCAATCCAAGATTGTAGCGTATAGTAACATTGTGGTCAAAGTAACATGCTGTATAAAAACCCAGGGAAGTTGCATGTTTGTCCTGTTGCCTTGGTATATACTGTTTTAAGTGGTCAAAGTCAAAGAGATCATATTCAATTACTAGAGGGGCTATGTCATAAACCCTCAAAGTTCCAGAATGGTATGAAAATGGCAGCCATTGTGGCCAGGGAGAAATCCAAACCAGTCTAATTGGAATTAATGGTAGTAGAGGCATAGGTGATGCATTTCCTGATTTCACTTATGCAGAAAAATAAAAGGCATGTGATTATTTTTTTTAACCTAAAATAACGTCATATAATTATAAAGTTTGTACAGGTTTTAGACTGTATAAATAGACTATGAAATATATGTAAACAGACCATAAATGTCTCTCAGTTTGTTTTCTTGGAAAGCTGTGAGTGTTTATAATATGATACAATATCAGAGCTTGCTGCATTTACAACTTGTCTAAAACCTATCAACTGATTTCAGCCAGTGGCTGTGGATTGACTGCATTGTTATTATGGAATGTTGGCGTATTAGTTTGAAAACTTAGAAATTTTAAAATAATTATTGGAATTATTCCACTTAAACTGGCTAACAAACATACTGTGCAGACAATCTTCAAAATGATTGTTTTACACAATATCTCATCACGGCACACTGGTTGACCAACTCCCTGACCAAAATGGCTGACCTTTTATGCTGTCATAAGAACTTTCATGTCCATTCTAGTATTCAAATTCCTAATTCTATGGTCAGAGTAATAAAACCCAGGGAAGGTGTATGGTTGTCCCTTGGCTTCAGCAGCCTACTAGTGATGACCTCATTATAGCAGCCTCTTGCTCCCTGGGTGGCACTGCTCTAGTCGCTGCCCCTCCAACCCCTCCTCGCCCCCCACTCCCTAACACCCCTCCTCGCCCCCCACTCCCTAACACCCCTCTCCGTCAAACGGTTCGCCAAGGACAGAGGTCTCTCCGCGTTGCCATGGTGATGCCACACGGGAGAAATCGGGGGTAGTTGAGAGAGGGGCAGGGGGGCTAGTGTGTGCAGCCAAGTGTGCTTGAGCCGACATGTTTGAAAAGGAGTCGAGGAAGAAAGAGAGAAGGAGGGATAGAGAAGGAGAAGAGGAGGGAGGGAGGGACGTGGGGGAAGACAGGCACTTTGTAGACACTGCTCCCCATGGGGGCTTGTGTGTGTCTGCGTGCATATCTGTGTGTGTGTGTGTGTGTGTGTGTGTGTGTGTGTGCGCATGCGTATGTGTGTGTGCATGCGTATGTGTGTGTGTGTGTACTTGCGTTCTCATCGTTGTGTGCATCTCTCTCGCTGGAGAGATTTTTTTTGCCACAATTTCCGAGGTGCTACTGTATAAGACATTTAGGCGTAGCAATCAGAGCTGGGGGGATAGAGCTGGGGGGCATGGCCTGGGTCTTCTGTACCCCCCCCCCACCCCCACAACCCCTGAAGTGTATGCAGGCTCCACTTCAGTGCTCTGCCATCAGGCAATACAAACAGCTGCAATTCAAACAGCCGCCTCAATGTCATGGTCACAGCCAAGCAGGGAAGAAGTGTGTATAAAACCTACAGAGCACATTACAGGTAATATATAGTGTCCCCTAACCACAGAGCCCCCAGAGGATGGAAGAGAAACATATAGGTTTTATGGCTAAGTATCACACCACATTTCAAGGTTGACACTGAGCACTGAGGTACCAGAGAGAGGTGTGTGTGAATGTAGTCAGGGAGGTGTGTGAGGGTATGTGTGTGTACATGTGTGTGTCGTTTGTGTGTTGTGTATCATAGAGAATATTGCGCACCTGAGAGTTGGAAGAGGAGCTCGGAGGCCATTTTCACTGATATGTCCTGAGAGAAGAGGTCTTGCTTCTGGGGGCGGGACAACGCCTCAGGGAGGCTGACCATTGGCTCGCTCTTCTCACACGGCCCTAAAGTGCTGAAGGCCAGCAGGTGAGAAGAGGGCGGGGCTGGGCCGCTGGCCGGGTCCACCTCCATAGGCTCCGCCTTCACCATCACCTTCTGGTAGTGGGCAGCGTCCTTGTTGCTTTCTGGGGTAGGGGATTGGACGAGAGGGACAGGGTTGAATCTGAGTTCCTGTGACAACTCCTATCTACACTGAGTACACCAAACATTAGGAACACCTTCCTAATATTGAGTTGCACCCCCCTTTCCCCTTAAAACAGCCCCAATTCATCAGGACATGGTGTCAAAAGCATTCCACAGGGATGCTGACTCCAATTGCTTCCCACCGTTGAGTTAAGTTGGCTGGATGTCCTTTGGGTGGGGGACCATTCTTGATAAACACGGGAATAAGGGATCATGGCTTTAACCTGGGTAGTGAGGGAAGTAATTTGCCTTATAGTTTGAGAAAAGCCAGTTCTGTTTTATCCAAAAGGTTATAATATATTTATACCGGATACAACTCCACTGGCTTTCCTCAAAGCTGACTAGTAAGTGGATTTGATTCCCGGTAATGTCCTAAATCTCTGCATTTTACAGATGTTGCATGGATGTGTCTCATTCACAAAATATAGATAGCTAAGTTAATTTATCATACAAACCCTACATAGACTTCATATTACCTCATGGATGTTCAAAGAGAAATAACCTTTAAAAAAACTTGTTAATGCCTTTAACATACCCTGAGGACATTCTGTACATTTAATCAGACAAGATCTCTCATTCCATTCGTACTTCAATCTCCATCCATCAGGAGCACTCTAAACTCCGGACTGTCCTCACTCAACCTCTTCAAAATAATACGAGCCTGAATCCAAATGAAAATGGTTGGAATTCCCAAAATGTTTAATAAAGCCATAACATCCATTCAACCCCTAAAGCGCTCCGTTCCTGAGTGGATATTGTCTAGTTATGTGATTATGTAGGGCTAGAGGGCATCACCAGATCACACACTGGCTCAGGGAGCTAGGCAGCCGGCACAGGTTCACTGGTGTGTGTGTGTGTTATATATACAGTTGAAGTCGTAAGTTTACATACACCTTAGCCAAATACATTTAAACTCAGTTTTTCACAATTCCTGACATTTAATTCTAGTAAAAATGCCCTGTCTGGGGTCAGTTAGGATCACCACTTTATTTTAAGAATATGAAATGTCAGAATAATAGTAGAGAATGATCATTGTGATCATTGTCCATTTGGAAGACCCATTTGCGACCAACCTTTTTCTTCCTGACTGATGTGTTGAGATGTTGCTCCAATATATCCACATCATTTTTGTTCCTCATGATGCCATCTATTTTGTGAACCCCCACAACATGATTCTGCCATCCCGTGCTTCACGGTTGGGATGGTGTTCTTCGGCTTGCAAGCCTACCCCTTTCCCATCCAAACATAGCGATAGTCATTATGCCCAAACAGTTCTATTTTTGTTTCATCAGACCGGAGGACATTTCTCCAAAAAGTATGATCTTTGTCCCCATGTGCAGTTGCAAAGCCGTAGTCTTGCTTTTTTATGGCGGTTTTGGAGCAGTGGCTTCTTCCTTGCTGAGCGGCCTTTCAGGTTATGACGATACAGGACTCATTTTACTGTGGAGATAGATACTTTTGAAACCACAAGGTTGTTCTGGGATTGATTTGTACTTTTCGCACCAAAGTGCGTTCATCTCTAGGAGACAGAACGAGTCTCCTTCCTGAGCGGTATGACGACTGTTTGGTCCCATGGTGTTTATACTTGCGTGCTATTGTTTGTACAGATGAACGTGGTACCTTCAGGTGTTTAGAAATTGCTCCTAAGGATGAACTGGACGTGAAGGTCTACAAACATTTTTTTGAGGTCTTGGCTGATTTCTTTACCTTTTCCCATGATGTCAAGCAAAGAGGCACTGAGTTTGAAGGTAGGCCTTGAAATACATCCACAGGTACACCTCCAATTGACTCAATTTTCCAAGCTGTTTAAAGACACAGTCAACTTAGTGTATGTAAACTTCTGACCCACTGGAATTGTGATACAGTGAATTATAAGTGAAATAATCTGTCTGTAAACAATTGTTGTAAAAATGACTTGTGTCATGCATAAAGTAGATGTCCTAACCGACTTGCCAAAACTATAGTTTGTAAACAAGAATTTTGTGGAGTGGTTGAAAAACGGGATCAAATCATTTTATTTGTCACATACACATGGTTAGCAGATGTTAATGCGAGTGTAGCGAAATGCTTGTGCTTCTAGTTCCGACAATGCAGTAATAACCAACAAGTAATCTAGCTAACAATTCCCAAAGCTACTACCTTATACACATAAGTGTAAAGGGATAAAGAATATGTACATAACGATATATGAATGAGTGATGGTACAGAGCGGCATAGGCAAGATGCAGTAGATGGTATCGAGTACAGTATATACATATGAGATGAGTATGTAAACAAAGTGGCATAGTTTAAAGTGGCTAGTGATACATGTATTACATAAAGATGCAGTAGATGATATAGAGTACAGTATATACGTACACATATGAGATAAATAATGTAGGGTATGTAAACATTATATTAAGTAGCATTGTTTAAAGTGGCTAGTGATATATTTTACATCAATTCCCATTATTAAAGTGGCTGGAGTTGAGTCAGTGTGTTGGCAGCAGCCACTCAATGTTAGTGGTGGCTGTTTAACAGTCTGATGGCCTTGAGATAGAAGCTGTTTTTCAGTCTCTCGGTCCCAGCTTTGATGCACCTGTACTGACCTCGCCTTCTGGACGATAGCGGGGTGAACAGGCAGTGGCTCGGGTGGTTGTTGTCCTTGATGATCTTTATGACCTTCCTGTGACTTCGGGTGGTGTAGGTGTCCTGGAGGGCAGGTAGTTTGCCCCCGGTGATGCGTTGTGCAGACCTCACTACCCTCTGGAGAGCCTTGCGGTTGTGGGCGGAGCAGTTGCTGTACCAGGCGGTGATACAGCCCGACAGGATGCTCTCGATTGTGCATCTGTAGAAGTTTGTGAGTGCTTTAGGTGACAAGCCGAATTTCTTCAGCCTCCTGAGGTTGAAGAGGCGCTGCTGCGCCTTCTTCACGATGCTGTCTGTGTGGGTGGACCAATTCAGTTTGTCTGTGATGTGTACGCCGAGGAACTTAAAACTTACTACCCTCTCCACTACTGTTCCATCGATGTGGATAGGGGGGTGTTCCCTCTGCTGTTTCCTGAAGTCCACAACCATCTCCTTAGTTTTGTTGATGTTGAGTGTGAGGTTATTTTCCTGACACCACACTCCGAGGGCCCTCACCTCCTCCCTTTCGGCCGTCTCGTCGCTGTTGGTAATCAAGCCTACCACTGTTGTGTCGTCCGCAAACTTGATGATTGAGTTGGAGGCGTGCGTGGCCACGCAGTCGTGGGTGAACAGGGAGTACAGGAGAGGGCCACCCTTGTGGGGCCCCAGTGTTGAGGATCAGCGGGGTGGAGATGTTGTTACCTACCCTCACCACCTGGGGGCGGCCCATCAGGAAGTCCAGTACCCAGTTGCACAGGGTGGGGTCGAGACCCAGGGTCTCGAACTTGATGACGAGTTTGGAGGGTACTATGGTGTTAAATGCTGAGCTGTAGTCGATGAACAGCATTCTCACATAGGTATTCCTCTTGTCCAGATGGGTTAGGGCAGTGTGCAGTGTGGTTGAGATTGCAGCGTCAGTGGACCTATTTGGGCGGTAAGCAAATTGGAGTGGGTCTAGGGTGTCAGGTAGGGTGGAGGTGATATGGTCCTTGACTAGTCTCTCAAAGCACTTCATGATGACGGAAGTGAGTGCTACGGGGCGGTAGTCGTTTAGCTCAGTTACCTTAGCTTTCTTGGGAACAGGAACAATGGTGGCCCTCTTGAAGCATGTGGGAACAGCAGACTGGGATAGGGGTTGATTGAATATGTCCGTGAACACACCAGCCAGCTGGTCTGCGCATGCTCTGAGGCGCGGCTGGGGATGCCGTCTGGGCCTGCAGCCTTGCGAGGGTTAACAAGTTTAAATGTTTTACTCACCTCGGCTGCAGTGAAGGAGAGTCAGCATGTTTTGGTTGCGGGCCGTGTCAGTGGCACTGTATTGTCCTCAAAGCGGGCAAAACGTTTATTTAGTCTGCCTGGGAGCAAGGCATCCTGGTCCGTGACTGGACTGGTTTTCTTTTTGTAAGCCGTGATTGACTGTAGACCCTGCCACATACCTCTTGTGTCTGAGCCGTTGAATTGAGATTCTACTTTGTCTCTATACTGACACTTAGCTTGTTTGATTGCCTTGGAGGGAATAGCTACACTGTTTGTATTTGGTCATGTTTCCGGTCACCTTGCCCTGATTAAAAGCAGTGGTTCGCGCTTTCAGTTTCACGCGAATGCTGCCATCAATCCACGGTTTCTGGTTTGGGAATGTTTTAATCGTTGCTATGGGAACAACATCTTCAACGCACGTTCTAATGAACTCGCTCACCGAATCAGCGTATTCATCAATGGTGTTATCTGACGCAATACGAAACATATCCCAGTCCACGTGATGGAAGCAGTCTTGGAGTGTGGAATCATATTGGTCGGACCAGCATTGAACAGACCTCAGCGTGGGAGCTTCTTGTTTTAGCTTTTGTCTGTAGGCAGGGAGCAACAAAATGGAGTCGTGGTCAGCTTTTCCAAAAGGAGGGCGGGGCAGGGCCTTATATGCATCGCGGAAGTTAGAATAGCAATGATCCAAGGATAGCGTATGGTGTGTGTGTGTGTGTGTGTGTGTGTCTCAGTGGAGCACACAAAACAGAAAATATGCTACCACCATTAAATAATGAAACAGTACAACAGTAACCTCATTCCAGCCCTATGGGCATTTTGACGGGGGGTTACGATGTTGTGAACTCAAACGCCTCCTTGAAAACCCTTTGCTGCCGTCAAACAAAATAACACTTTGATTCAACAGCGACCGTTGTCTTTTCATATCTAGATTATTGTAAATCAGGGCATCTCTTAGTAGATTTGAAAAATCTAGAGAATCCCTAACGGAGGAAAAACCTCCCCGTAACCTCCCCCCAACCTCCCCATCGCTCTGGTTTATCAGACAGTGTTCAAGAGGTTAGCCAAATAGCAGACGCTAAAAATAGTCCCGGTGGCCGGCAGTACACGGCATCAGGATCTCTGAGGTAACAGATTTTGACTGTCTCGTCCAGGTTGTGTGTGTCTGTGTGTGTGTGTGGTGAGGAGCAGCAGGGGGTTCCAGCCATGCTGACACGGATGCTCATGGTGATTATGGATATATGAAATTGGGCCAGTAGCGAGGGGGGAAGAGGTGGGAGGGGGAGGTCAGGAGTACAGGAGAGAGATGGGAGAGAGATAGATGGAAGGGGGAGAGAGAAAGAGTGAGAGAGGGGGGAAGGAGGAAGGGGTGAGAGGGTATGCTGAGGTCAGCAGTGTAGGAAAAAGAGAGCGATAGATTGAGAGAGGCAGGGAAGGGTGAGGAGGCAGCGAGGCAGTAGTAACCCAGTGATGACCCTGCCCTCTCTGTGACCTCTCCTCTCCTGGATGGCTGAGCAGCCTGGGAGGGGCGAGGCTAGTCACCGTTGTCTGAACCCGACCTACAGTGTGTGTGGTGAGGTACAAGCCTGAGTGGTGCGTTTACAGTCGGAGTTGAAAGTATGTGCGAGTAAGCCAGTGTGTGTGTGTGTGTGTGTGTGTGTGTGTGTGTGTGCATCAAATCACATTTTATTTGCCACATGCTTCGTAAACAACAGGTGTGGACCAACAGTGAAATGCTTACCCAGGTGCATGCTAGAGCACCAGTGTGTGTGTGTGTGTGTGTGTGTGTGTGTGTGTGTGTGGTCAGCCCAGTGTGCCTGTGTGTTTACATGATGTAAGTGTGTGCGTCCATCTGAGTGCGTTCTCTTTCCGGACCCAGGTTTCGGGGGCGGTGGTAGCCTAGCCGACCCCATGTCACACCCCCCCCCCCCCCCGGAGACACAACTGACAACCATCGGCCGATTAATCCCTTAATCAGGTGCCCAGAGCCTGGCAAGAGCAGAGCGGTCGTGGAGGGGGGGGGTAGAGAGCACTGCGAGGCCGGGGTCAACCAAGGGACAGGCAGTCTCACGCACGCTCCCGTCTGTGGTTCACCACCCCTGCCATCAGGGGCTGAGCGGACTGCTGAGCGCCACACACACACACACACACACACACACACACACACACACACACACACACACACACACACACACACAGAGAGAGCTGGGATAAGCACACTTGCGCCACAGTTGAGATTCATTGAGCGGTCAGACGGTTACACACACAAACATTTTGCCCACACACACATACCCTCAGAAAGTAGATAGACACACTCTCAAAGTAGAGGGGTCTAAGTGGTCTTTTTGTGTGTGAAATTGCATGGCCTTCACTTACCTATCTAGCACAATAAAACACACACACACTACACACGCCACTGTATGTCCAGGGCTATGACATTATGTTCTGGCGCCATAAAAAGATGAATCCTGTTCCTAAGTGTGTGTGTGTGTGTCTATCATCCCCTCTAGTGTAGGAGCAGTGGAACACAACACCAGTTCACCTCTAACAGAAAGTAGAGGGGTTGTGACCTGACAACTCCCACTACCTCTGTACTGTCGTGTAGAATCTCTCACTTGCACAGCTCTGACTGATCATATACGGTGGTTGTATGGTACATACACCGTATGGTACCATACACCGTCATGATCTCAATGTACACAGGCAGGCTATGTATGGTCTAATGCAGGGCTCTCCAACCCTGTTCCTTGAGAGATAACCTCCTGTAGGTTAACTCCAAACCTGTTCCTGGAGAGCTACCCTGCTGTAGGTTAACTCCAAACCTGTTCCTGGAGAGCTACATGCTGTAGGTTAACTCCAAACCTGTTCCTGGAGAGCTACCTGCTGTAGGTTAACTCCAAACCTGTTCCTGGAGAGCTACCTGCTGTAGGTTAACTCCAAACCTGTTCCTGGAGAGCTACCTGCTGTAGGTTAACTCCAAACCTGTTCCTGGAGAGCTACCTGCTGTAGGTTAACTCCAAACCTGTTCCTGGAGAGCTACCTGCTGTAGGTTAACTCCAACCCTGTTCCTGGAGAGCTACCTGCTGTAGGTTAACTCCAACCCTGTTCCTGGAGAGCTACCTGCTGTAGGTTAACTCCAAACCTGTTCCTGGAGAGCTACCTGCTGTAGGTTAACTCCAACCCTGTTCCTGGAGAGCTACCTGCTGTAGGTTAACTCCAAACCTGTTCCTGGAGAGCTACCTGCTGTAGGTTAACTCCAAACCTGTTCCTGGAGAGCTACCTGCTGTAGGTTAACTCCAACCCTGTTCCTGGAGAGCTACCTGCTGTAGGTTAACTCCAACCCTGTTCCTGGAGAGCTACCTGCTGTAGGTTAACTCCAACCCTGTTCCGGGAGAGAACCTACAGGAGGGTAACTCCAACCCTGTTCCTGGAGGGCTATCGACCTGTAGGTTTTCCCTCCAACCCCAGTTGTAACTAACCTGATTGAGTTTATCAACCAGATATTTATTAGAATCAGGAGCGCTAGATTAGGGTTGGAGTGAAAACCTACAGGACGGTAGCTCTCCAGGAACAGGTTTGGAAAACCCTGGTCTAATGTCGATATCACGTTTACTTGACTGTCACATACCTTATCCGATCAATGTATGACACAGGTAGGCTATACATAGTCCAATGTATATTATGTTGACATTGAGTGGATTGTGTTTAGGCTACATGCTAATATATTCTGTATCTTTAGAGACAGCCATATGCTATCTAGTATACTGTAATCTTCTCTCTATATCAGGTTATATTAACACACTGTACATATCACATTTTATCGGACAAATACATGTCTGCTTTTACTTGACAATGCATTATTCATTTTTGAGACAGAGTGAAAATGACTGCGCTGCTGTTTCGCTGTTCACCTTTGACCTTCGTTGTCTGCTCCAATCAGAACGTACAGTCCGACTGTGTGCGTGTACATAGGTGAGGAGAGGACTGGCAGTAAAGCCCTACAGCTAACAGCCAGACAGCCACACCATTACCGATTCAACACATGTAAAGCTACCGTATCATACCGCGAGGTATACCTTTGATGCATCGACAGAGGGGGAATACAGAGATGAGCTGGGAGAGGATGAGAGGAAAGGATCAAAATAAAGGTGGAGAGTACCGGGGAGAGGAACGCCCTGAGGGTGAGAGAGAAGGAAGAAAGATGAGTGAGTGAGAGAAGGAGACGGATAAGAGGAGGAGTCATAAAATGACATCCTCCCTCCTCATCCCCTCGCTCTCCCTCTCTGGTCGACCTGCTCAGAAAGGGGTGAAGAGTTCAGCTGCTTCAAAGGGATGCAGTGGTGGAAGACAACATGTCAGCTGGGGAGCGAAACAGCAGCAGCAGACAGAGACTGATCTTAGACCAGTTACCTCTTATTCAGCCAGGAGCGGGAGGGGTGATAATGCTGCTACATCTGTTCTCAGATCGGCTGGTACTGTAGCGTTCAATAATTCAGTACAATGATGATGCAACACTTGCACTGAGACTAACGGCGAGTGGTGTGTTTGTTACAGAGAGAGGGAGGGTGGGGGGGTGGTTCAAAGACCCAATAGTCCCCTAAGGGGAAGAGTGCCTAAAGATATCAGTGCCACTGTAAGACTAGATCTACCAGGGAGGGAGGAAATGAAGGAGAAAGGGAGGGAGGAGGGCACAGAGAGGGCAACAGCCAGGGCACTGAGGCAGAGTGGAACAGGCTTAGCATCAGGATACAGCAGTACAGTGGTGATGAAATGAAACGGCAGGGTCATGTCCTCCCACCCACCACTTGGGCTACATCAACATGTATTCCTGCATTTCATAAATCCAATCAATTATTGTTATGCAGTACGTGTGGACAATTGATTGTCAGTGTACGGTTTAAACTATATTGAACAAAAATATAAACGGAACATGCAACAATTTCAACTATTTTTACTGAGTTACAGTTCATTTAAGGAAATCAGTCCACTGAAAAAAATTCATTAGGTCCTAATCGATGGATTTCACATGACTGGGCAGGGGCAGAGCCATGGGTCGGCCTGGAAGCGTATAGGCCCACCCACTTGGGAGCCAGGCTCACTGACTGGGGAGCCAGGCAAAGCCTATCAGAATTAGTTTTTCCCCACAAAAGGGTTCTATTACAGACAGAAACACTTCTCAGTTGCACCAGCTGTCCTGGTGGCTGGTCGCACCTGCGTAATGGTCATAATGTTTAATCAGCTTCTTGATATGCCACCTGTCAGGTGGATGGATTATCTTGGCAAAGGAGAAATACTCACTAACAGGGATGTAAACCAATTTGTGCACAACATTTGAGAGAAATAAGCTTTTTCTGCATATGGAACATTTCTGGAATGTTTTATTTCAGCGCATGAAACCAGCATTATACATGTTGGGTTTATATTTTTGTTCAGTACACACACACACACACACACACACACACACACACACACGAAGTCGGAAGTTTACATACACTTAGGTCATTAAAACTCGTTTTTCAACCTCTCCACAAATTTCTTTTTAACAAACTATAGTTTTGGCATGTCGGTTAGGACATCTACAGTCGTGGCCAAAAGTTTTGAGAATGATACAAATTTTCACAAAATCTGCTGCCCCAGTGTCTTTAGATATTTTTGTCAGATGTTACTATGGAATACTGAAGTATAATTACAAGCATTTCATAAGTGTCAAAGGCTTTTATTGACAATCACATGAAGTTGATGCAAAGAATCAATATTTGCAGTGTTGGCCCTTCTTTTTCAAGACCTCTGCAATCCGCCCTGGCATGCTGTCAATTAACTTCTGGGCCACATCCTGACTGATGGCAGCCCATTCTTGCATAATCAATGCTTGGAGTTTGCCAGAATTTGTGGGTTTTTCTTTGTCCACCCGCCTCTTGAGGATTGACCACAAGTTCTTAATGGGATTAAGGTCTGGGGAGATTCCTGGCCATGGACCCAAAATATCAATGTTTTGTTCTCCGAGCCACTTAGTTATCACTTTGCCTTATGGAAAGGTGCGCCATCATGCTGGAAAAGGCATTGTTTGTCACCAAACTGTTCCTGGATCGGTTGGGAGAAGTTGCTCTTGGAGGTTGTGTTGATACCAATCTTTATTTATGGCTGTGTTCTTAGGCAATATTGTGAGTGAGCCCACTCCCTTGGCTGAGAAGCAACCCCACACATGAATGGTCTCCGGTGCTTTACTGTTGGCATGACACAGGACTGATGGTAGCGCTCACCTTGTCTTCTCCGGACAAACTTTTTTCCGGATGCCCCAAACGATCGGAAAGGGGATTCACCAGAGAAAATTACTGACATGATGTCAGCTGGTCCTTTTATGGCAGGGCTGAAATGCAGTGGAAGTGTTTTTTGGGGATTCAGTTCATTTGCATGGCAAAGGCAAAATGTGCAATTAATTGCAATTCATCTGATCATAACATTCTGGAGTATATGCAAATTGCCATCATACAAACTGAGGAGGCAGACTTTGTGAAAATGTATATTTGTGTCATTCTCAAAACTTTTGGCCACGACTGTACTTTGTGCTTGACACAAGTCATTTTTCCAACAATTGTTTAGACAGATTATTTCACTTATAATTCACTGTATCACAATTCCAGTGTGTCAGAAGTTTACATAAACTAAGTTGACTGTGCCTTTAAAACTTCTTTGGGCTAGGGGGCAGTATTTCCACGTCCGGATGAAAGGTGTACCCAAAGTAAACTGCCTGCTACTCAGGTCCGGAAGCTAGGATATGCATATTATTAGTAGATTTGGATAGAAAATACTCTGAAGTTACTAAAACTGTTTGAATAATGTCTGAGTATAACAGAGCTGATTTGGCAGGCGAAACCCCGAGCACAATCCATTCAGGGAAAACATTTTTTGAGCTCAATATGTTTTCCATTAGTTTTCTATGGCTATCCCTTTTTAATAGAAATATGCTTGCAGTTCCTATGGCTTCCACTAGTCAACAGTCCTTAGAAATTGGTTGATGTTTTTCCTTTGAGAAATGAAGAAGGAGCCCTGTTATTTCCATGTGTCACTCCAGGTGCACTCTAATGTTTTTGTGCACGCGACCTGGAACGAGCTTCACTTTGTTTTCGTCCGGTATTGAGCACAGTATTTCCCGTCTTAAATTGTATCAATTATTTACGTTTTAGGATACATAAATTTGGATTAGGAAAGTTGTTTGAAATGTTTGGACCAAGTTTACAGGTAACTTATTAGATACTTTGTAGGCATGTTGGGCGAGTTGGAACCGGTGGTATTCTGAATCAAACATGCCAAATAAATTGACATTTTGGGGATATAAAGAAGCAATTTCTCGAACAAAAATACAATGTGTGACATTTATGGGACATTTTGCCAACAGAAGAAGATCTTCAAAGGTAAGGCATGAATTATATCGTTATTTCTGACTTTTGTGTAGCACCTGCCTGGTTGAAATCTGATTTTCATGTGTTGGTATGCTGGGGGCTATCCTCAGATAATTGCATGGTCTGCTTTCACCGTAAAGCCTTTTTGAAATCTGAAACTGCGGCTGGATCAACAAGAAGTGAATCTTTAAACCGATGTATAACACTTGTATGCTCTATGAATTCTTATTATGAGTATTTCGGTTTTTGAATTTGGCGCGCTGCAGTTTCACTGGGTGCTGTCAACTCGATCCCGCTTAAAGGGATTGGCTCGCAAAGGGATCCATAAGAAGTTAAACAGCTTGGAAAATTCCCAAAAATTATGTCATGGCTTTAGAAGCTTCTGATAGGCTAATTGACACCATTTGAGTCAATTGGAGGTGTACCTGTGGATGTATTTCAAGGCCTACCTTCAAACTCAGTGCCTCTTTTGACATCATGGGAAAATCAAAAGAAACCAGCAAAGACTTCAGAAAAAAGATCTCCACAAGTCAGGTTCATCCTTGGGATCAATTTTCAAACGCCTGAAGGTACCACGTTCATCTGTACAAACAATAGCACGCAAGTATAAACACAAATGGGACCACGCAGCCGTCATACCGCTCAGGAAGGAGACGCATTCTGTCTCCTAGAGATTAATGTACTTTGGTGCAAAAAGTGCAAATCAATCCCAGAACAACAGCAAAGGACCTTGTGAAGATGCTGGAGGAAACGGGTACAAAAGTATCTATATCCACAGTAAAACGAGTCCTATATCGACATAACCGGAAAGGCCGCTCAGCAAGGAAGAAGCCACTGCTCCAAAACCGCCACAAAAATGCCAGACTATGGTTTGCAACTGCACATGGGGACAAAGATGGTACTTTTTGGACAAATGTCCTCTGGTCTGATGAAACAAAAATATAACTGTTTGGTCATAATGACCATTGTTAAGTTTGGAGGGAAAAGGGGGAGGAAGAACACCATCCCAACCATGAAGCACTGGGGTGGCCGCATCATGTTGTGGGGTGCTTTGCTGCAGGACGGACTGGTGCACTTCACAAAATAGATGGCTACATGAGGAACAAAAATTATGTGGATATATTGAAGCAACTCAAGACATCAGTCAGGAAGAAAAAGGTTGGTCGCAAATGGGTCTTCCAAATGGACAACGACCCCAAGCACACTTCCAAAGTTGTGGCAAAATGGCTTAATGACAACAAAGTCAAGGTATTGGAGTGGCCATCACAAGGCCCTGAAGTCAATCCTATAGAAAATTTGAACTGAAAAAGCGTGTGCGAGCAAGGAGGTCTACAAACATGACTCAGTTACACCAGTTCCGTCAGGAGGAATGGGCCAAAATTCACCCAACTTATTATGGGAAGCTTGTGGAAGGCTACCCGACACGTTTTGACCCATGATCAACATTTAAAAGGCAATGCTACCAAATACTAATTGAGTGTATTTAAACTTCTAACCCACTGGGAATGTGATGAAAGAAATAAAAGCTTAAATTAATCACTCTCTACTATTATTCTGATATTTCACATTCTTAAAATAACTGACCTAAAACATGGAATTTTTACTAGGATTAAATGTCAGGAAGTGTGAAAAACTGAGTTTAAATGTATTTGGCTACGGTGTGTGTGTGTGTGTGTGTGTGTGTGTGTGTGTGTGTGTGTGTGTGTGTGTGTGTGTGTGTGTGTGTGTGTGTGTGTGTGTGTGTGTGTGTGTGTGTGTGTGTGTGTGTATGTATGTATGTATGTATGTATGTATGTATATATATATATATATATATATATATCACACACACAAAAGCTATGGAATCATGTAGTAACCAAAAAGTGTTAAACAAATCTAAATATATTTTATATTTGAGATTCTTCAAAGTAGCCACCCTTTGCCTTGATGACAGCTTTGCACACTCTTGGCATTCTCTCATCAACTTAACCTGGAATGCCTTTCCCAGTGAACGTTACGCCTCTGCTTTTTCCAATTCTGGTCTGTATGTGTGTGAGAGTGTATCCTCTAGTCCAATCTCTTTGACAAGCAGTCATCAGGTTCTACTACAGCCCACATCACTTTAACTACACGACCCCAACTGAGACGCCATGTCAGGTACACTCGTCTTAATTAGCAAGGGCGCTGAGGGTGACGAAAGACGAAACGGAGGGTGGTATATTGGGACGGAAATAGGCTCACTGCTAGGAGACATGTGTGACTTCACACCCATGGTGGGGGGTAGGGGGTAGATGGAACCAGGGACAGTGGGTGGCAGGGACATCATCACCCACACTTTGCCAGCCTGCCTGCCTGGGACAAAGGGTATCACTCAAGGCACTGTACCCCCCCATACCCCCCTCCTCCCAGTCCCCTGATGTCCTTCTGTACCCTCTATACCAGTACCCATCTGCTAACAGGCACTAGCAGGCGTTAGCCAGCAGCGCAGGGGACTGTTTAGCCCTCCTGTAATTAGCCCCTAGACGCTAACCGTGCTAACAGCATGTTTTAAAACAGATGTAGGGGGTGGAGAGAGAGAGCGCTACCGCCACCACCGTCATTTGATAAGGAGAGAGAAAGAACGAAAAGAGAGAGAAACAGAAGTGACCTAGTTAAAGCAGTGATGCAACACATTACAGTACACAATGGCCAGTTTTGATGCCAGTCCTCCTTGCTCTCCTGATGGTTGCCTTGGTCAACTGAAAATTAGCTAGTCCGGTCATTTAATTACATCTAGCCTATTCCATATTAGTGGGTTTAAGGAGGAGCCTCTCTGGTTACAATCCATTTAACCAGTCTATTGTAAGAGCTCCAGTTTCTTTTTCAATCTGTGCTCAATCGCACCCATGTGACTTTCAGCCAACAGCGTCCCTCCCTGCGCCGGAGTTGACCTCGGCAAGGGGTCAGAGGTGACGGAGTAGACGTCCTTGAAACCTCGTGGCCGTGTGACGCAGATGACTCATACGGAATATACCTTCCCCTTGGCCTCCCCCCCCGTTCCTCTCTCTAACCTCAAGGCCATCTGACTGAGGGGCCAGACTCACTGTCACAGCCATCACACCAGACAACCTTCTCTCCTACTCCCTCAGACGACCCCACTGCTGTTGTCATGGCAATGGACAACGGCACTACTCGCTCTACTAAGCTCCAGGGGGGTGAGCACAATGAAAGATATTTGAAGTATTTAAAGCTAGAATCCTTCATTTGTCTCATCGCATGCTGCTAATTTACAAAGGCTAACAGGCTAACTGGCCAATGTTAAACTACACTGACAGGCTAACGGCTTGCGCTCTGAATGCTAGCGGATGCTAAAGGAGGATGTGGTGGTGTGGTGAGCATGTCGGCCCAGAGGTGGGGAATGATGGTGAGGAAAAAAGAACAAAGGACAAGCAGCAGTAGTGGAGGAATCACTCAGAGACTTTCCACCTCCTCTCTGTTCAACTCTCTCTCACACACACACACACACACACACACACACACACACACACACACACACACACACACACACACACACACACACACACACACACACACACACACACACACACACACACACACACACACACACACGTAATGTATAGTGCGTGTGTGGTGTATAGTGTAATGTAGTGTATAGTGTAGCAGCGCTCCCAGGCAGTGACTATGACTCACTGTAGACACAGGGCGACCCAGAGAGAACAAGAGAACAGAACAATGGCAGCTGGTGTGTGAGGGTACAGGATGAGATGAGGGGCCATGAAGCTGAGAGATCACTGTACTGTTATTAACTGCTGTGTTACACTACACACCCCGCAGCAAACACACACACACACAGTAGTGTTCCCTCGGAGCATGGAATTCAATTAAATCAAGAGATCACACACACACACACACGGTAACACCCACCCACCATCAACACCTACATCACACACAACCTACAAGCTACACACAGACACACACTTGACCACACTTTCAGCTGAAAATTAAATAAGCAGATGGGCTAAACTTTTGTGATAACACACTGTAATTACGTAGCAGCGAATAACATGAAACATGTTAAATCTAGCACACGGTTCAGGACAGGGTGTTCTTTTCAGTCCTTCCATCCTTTCACCATCTCTGTCTCATATAGTCGAGGGTGAGAGGGGCCTCTCGTATGACATAACCTGTACTGCAGCAGAAATAACAGAACATGCTAAAACTAGAAGACGGTTTAGGACAGGGTGTTCTTTCTTCCCTCCGTCATCTCTGTTTTCATAGAAAGGGGCGAGGGTGAGAGGGGGGCCAGGTTTGAGGTTCACTGTAGCGCACCGTTGGAGATGGACCCAGCATCCATCGATTGGTTTGTTTCGGACGGAGGACCGCAGGCCGGGAAAAGGATATTGACTGAACATGGAAAATAATTGACCCTTCTGCCCATCTTCCACCCAAAAAACTTGGGAGGAGGAGGGGGGAGAGAACAGAAAAACAGAAGGAAGTGGAGAGGAATACGCAGGAGGGAGAGAAAGAGAACAGAGGTGTTGAGAGAGGACTTTGACCTGGATATTACCATGGGAGGACACAAAGGCTTTGGTGCCAAAATAGAGAGCTTTGAGTCTCAGTGTAAGCGATATAAACATTTCACAGTACAATGGTTTTACCCATGTCATTACATGGCAGGGACCTGGGTCACCTTTGACCTCTCTACTGATTCATTCCTATTGGCTGATTTAAGGCACTAACTGTAACCATGTTGACCCAGTCACTACCCTTTCACTGCAATCTCCAGATCAACATGGGTGAATTATATACTCAGATGTGTGAGATCACTGAGTAGAGTTTTAAAATACTTGCACGCCTTGTCGGTACATAGGTCAAGTTAAGGTTTGTGGAGCTCATTTGAATTCAATCTCTACTTGCACTATCCTATATAGAGAAACATCAACTATGTTCTAATCATTTTATATGATAAAATTGGCTGTGAATGTGTCTATTGTGCTGTCAAAAACATCACTTCTAACCCGGAACACACACACACCAAATACCTCCCCCCTCAACCCACAGCCCATTACCTTACCTGATAGCTTCATCAGCAGCTCCGACGCCACCTTGAAGTTGATGTCCTGGCTGAGGAGACTGTTCTTGTTCCCCATGGGGCTTCCCTCCCGTCCCTTTAGTGTCCCCCTGTGGCCCCCACTGTCTGCTGTGACCTCTGCTGGCCCTGTGGCCCCCAGTGCCGCGCCCTGCTCCTGGTAGAAGGAGGAGTAGCTGGGCTGGCTCCGGGGGCTCCTCCGCACCTCTTCTTCCTCTGCCCGGGGTTCCTGCTTCAAATGGAAGGACTGTGGAGCCTTCAGGGCTTCCTTCTGGTTGGCCGCTATACAGAGAGAGAGGGGGGAGAGGGTTATAGAGAGGGGGGGGGTAGAGGATAGCGAGAAGGTTGGAGAGGAGGAAAAGGTGAGGAGAGAAGGGAAGAGGACAAATGAAAGAGGAGAGAGAGGAAGAGGTGGGAGGGAAAAGGGAGAGAGTAGAGCCAGATTGGTGAGAGAGGTGAGGGTCAAGAGGAATGAGAGGGACGACAAGGACAGAGAGAGGGTAGACAGAGAGGGTTGAGGAGGGTTGTGTGTGAGAGATCCTCAACTATTTGTAGAACGATACAGTGTGGACTGTGGCAGAAGAGCAGGTTTCAACTGGGGTTTTCTCCATGTGACAGTTTATCACATAAATCCAACAATAACATAACGCTGGTCACATGGCACAACACGTGGCCGTGTGTCTGCATTCTACTGTCTTCTGTGTTCTTAGTGTGTACCTCAAACCACACACACACACACACAGGAACATAGTCACACACACACTGACCAGTAACATGTGAGAGAGAGGGAGTCTATCAGATTGAGGATGAGAGTAGGTTTTGTAAGCAGTCTGTTATTTAGAGAGAGAACTAAAAGTCCCTGGTCTGGACCATCAGTGAACAGTGAATCCTAGGATCCTGGAGCACAGTGGGCCAGCACAGATGGTAGGACCTAATGACTGACTCTCTCACTCTGTCCAGGTCTGCAGGGCATCTCTAACCAAATCCACTCCTCCCCTTCTCTTTCTCTCCATCTTTATTTCACAGACACACACACCAAAAAGGCATTGAGTTAAGTTAGGCTTGTTAATACACAGATAATAATTCAACTAAATATTATCTGCAGAGTGTAGATACACTTAGGTGTGTGTGTATATATATATATATGTGTGTGTGTTTGTAGGGAAACTGGGTCACATCTAATCCCGCCTTAGATGAATAATTCAGAATTAGACATGGAGCAACTTCTGATCGCCGCCAAGAAACCACAGAGACCACGGTGCCTCAATGCTTTGTGGTGATGGTTCTCTTACTCTCTGTCTCTCACTGCTCTCTCTCTCACACACACACTTGGGTCTGTTATCACTCTTGGGTCGACGGCTGTCCCGTTTCTTCAGGCCCCACTATAGATCCGCTCCCCTGCTCACCCCCCCTCACCTGCTCCTCACTCACCCCATCTCACCCTCTCCCGTCACACCTAACATCTCTGGACGACACAGGCCTGCCGCGGGGCCACCTCTCCTGCCCGTGTAATAAATCTGCGGCAGCTCCGGCCATCTGATTAATGATGATGCAGGGACAGAGAGCTCAGGTAAGGGAGGACAGAAGCCATACTGGCAGAACCTCCCATGCTGTGCCACTGGGCTGTGCTGGTGGAGGCTGGTAGGGGGGGCGTGAGGCCTAGTGGGAGGCCTGCGAATGGGGGACAGTGACTTTCACGTCAAGGGGTTAGGGGTCGCGGCAGCACCACCAGCTGGAAATGTCACACAGTCGGATGTCAGTGGGCAGGCTCGATGGTGGAGTGTGTGTGAGTCGGATGTCAGCGGGCAGGCTAAGTATAACCTGGTCAGCACCTGGAAGGACGTCCTCTAATTAGGAGTGTGTTCAGGCCGTGTTGGATCAGACAGGGACAGCACGCTTCACTGTGGCCCTGGGAAGGCCTACACACACACACACCCCTCCAACGGTACTCCACCGGAACAAAAACAACCCTCAAGACGCAGTGGACACCGTGCTTACAAACACAAAGTCACTCCACTACAATGACCTTTTTGGGCCCTATAAATAGCATCGTATTTAAACTCTCCCAATCTGAGTTATGGAAATCACTCAATTATTTAGTACCCTAATGTGACGTTTTTTATTTCTCCAGTCGGGAACTCAAGTAACACAAAAAACACACAAGTGTACCTTATCTATTCCACTTAACAGATGCTTTTTCCCTGCAGGAATCTAACCAATGACGCTGACATTGCTCGAGCCACGCTCTTACCAACTGAGCCACACAGGACTGCTGCTGCTACTACTGCTGCTGCTACTACTGATGCTGATGCTACTGATGCTGATGCTGCTGATGCTGCTACTATGACTACGACTGATGCTGCTACTACTACTACTGCTGCTACTACGACTGATGCTGCTACTATGACTACGACTGATGCTGCTACTACTACTACTACTACTGCTGCTATGACTGATGCTGCTACAACTACTACTGATGCTGCTACTACTACTGTTGCTGCTGCTACAACTGCGACTGCTGATGCTGCTACAACTACTACTGATGCTGCTACTACTACTACTACTACTACTACTACTATTACCACTACTGATGTTGCTACTACTACTACCACTACTAATGCTGCTACTACTGATGCTGCTACGACTACTACTGCTGCCGCCACTACGACTGCTGCCACTACGACTACTGCTGCTGCTGCCACTACGACTACTGCTGCTGCCACTACGACTACTGCTGCCACTACGACTACTGCTGCTGCTGCCACTACGACTACTGCTGCTGCCACTACTACTGCTGCTGCCACTACGACTACTGCTGCTGCCACTACTACTACTGCTGCTGCCACTACGACTACTGCTGCTGCCACTACGACTACTGCTGCTGCCACTACGACTACTGCTGCCACTACGACTACTGCTGCTGCTGCCACTGACTACTACTGCTGCCACTACTACTGCTGCCCACTACGACTACTGCTGCCACTACGACTACTGCTGCTGCCACTCGACTACTACTGCTGCCACTACGACTACTGCTGCTGCCACTACGACTACTGCTGCTGCCACTAAAACTACTGCCACTACTACTGCTGCCACTACAACTACTGCTGCTGCCGCTCGACTACTGCTGCTGCCGCTACGACTACTGCTGCTGCCGCTACGACTACTGCTGCTGCCACTCACGACTACTGCTGCTGCCACTACAACTACTGCTGCCACTACAACTACTGCTGCCACTACGGCTGCTGCCACTACGGCTGCTGCCACTACGGCTGCTGCTGCTGCCACTACGACTACTGCTGCTGCCACTACGACTACTGCTGCTGCCACTACGACTACTACTGCTGCCACTACGACTACTGCTGCTGCCACTACGACTACTGCTGCTGCCACTACGACTACTGCTGCTGCCACTACGACTACTACTGCTGCCACTACAACTACTGCTGCCACTACTGCTGCTGCCACTACTGCTGCTGCCACTACGGCTGCTGCCACTACGGCTGCTGCCACTGCTGCTGCTGCCACTACGACTACTGCTGCTGCCACTACGACTACTGCTGTTGCCACTACGACTACTGCTGCTGCCACTACGGCTGCTGCCACTACAACTACTGCTGCCCACTACACTACTACTGCTGCCACTACGGCTGCTGCCACTCACGGCTGCTGCCACTACGACCACTGCTGCTGCCACTCACGACTACTGCTGCTGCCACTACGACTACTGCTGCTGCCACTCACGACTACTGCTGCTGCCACTCACGACTACTGCTGCTGCCACTACGACTACTGCTGCTGCCACTACGACTACTGCTGCTGCCACTACGACTACTGCTGCTGCCACTACAACTACCGCTGCTGCCACTACAACTACTGCTGCCACTACGGCTGCTGCCACTACTGCTGCTGCCACTACTACTGCTGCCACTACTGCTGCTGCCACTACGACTGACTCACGACTACTGCTGCCACTACAACTACTGCTGCCACTACAACTACCATTACTGCTGCCACTACTGCTGCTGCCACTACTGCTACTACCACTACGACTACTGCTGCCACTACTACTGCTGCCACCACGACGACTACTGACGCTGCCACTACGACGACTACTGCTGCCACTACGACGACTACTGCTGCCACTACAACTACTACCACCACGACTACTGCTGCCACTACAACTACTACTGCTGCCACTACGACGACTACTGCTGCCACTACGACGACTACTGCTGCCACTACAACTACTACCACTACGACGACTACTGCTGCCACTACAACTACTACTGCTGCCACTACAACTACTACTGCTGCCACTACAACTACTACCACTACGACGACTACTGCTGCCACTACGACGACTACTGCTGCCACTACAACTACTACCACTACGACTACTACTGCTGCCACTACGACGACTACTGCTGCCACTACAACTACTACTGCTGCCACTACGACGACTACTGCTGCCACTACAACTACTACTGCTGCCACTACAACTACTACTGCTGCCACTACAACTACTACCACTACGACGACTACTGCTGCCACTACGACGACTACTGCTGCCACTACAACTACTACCACTACGACGACTACTGCTGCCACTACAACTACTACTGCTGCCACTACAACTACTACTGCTGCCACTACGACTACTACTGCTGCCACTACGACTACTGCTGCTGCCACTACGACTACTACTGCTGCCACTACGACTACTACTGCTGCCACTACGACTACTACTGCTGCCACTACGACTACTACTGCTGCCACTACGACTACTACTGCTGCCACTACGACTACTACTGCTGCCACTACGACTACTACTGCTGCCACTACGACTACTACTGCTGCCACTACGACTACTGCTGTTGCCACTACGACTACTACTGCTGCCACTACGACTACTGCTGTTGCCACTACGACTACTGCTGCTGCCGCTACGACTACTGCTGCTGCCACTACGACTACTGCTGCTGCCACTACAACTACTGCTGCCACTACAACTACTGCTGCCATTACTGCTGCTGCCATTACTGCTGCTGCCACTACGGCTGCTGCCACTACGGCTGCTGCCACTACGACTGCTGCTGCTGCCACTACGACTACTGCTGCTGCCACTACGACTACTGCTGCTGCCACTACGACTACTGCTGCCACTACGACTACTGCTGCTGCCACTACGACTGCTGCTGCTGCCACTACGACTACTGCTGCTGCCACTACGACTACTGCTGCTGCCACTACGACAACTACTGCTGCCACTACGACTACTGCTGCTGCCACTACGACTACTACTGCTGCCACTACGACTACTGCTGCTGCCACTACGACTACTGCTGCTGCCACTACGACTACTGCTGCTGCCACTACGACTACTGCTGCTGCCGCTACGACTACTACTGCTGCTGCCACTACGACTACTGCTGCTGCCACTACGACTACTGCTGCTGCCACTACGACTACTGCTGCTGCCACTACGACTACTGCTGCTGCCACTACAACTACTGCTGCCATTACTGCTGCTGCCATTACGGCTGCTGCCACTACTGCTGCTGCCACTACGACTACTGCTGCTGCCACGACAACTACTGCTGCTGCCACTACTACGACTACTGCTGCTGCCACTACGACTACTGCTGCTGCCACTACTACTGCTGCTGCCACTACAACTACTGCTGCTGCCACTACTACTGCTGCCACTACGACTACTACTGCTGCCACTACAACTACTGCTGCCACTACTACTGCTGCCATTACTGCCGCAATTACTACTACGGCTGCTGCCACTACGACTGCTGCCACTGGCTACTGCTGCTGCCACTACGACTACTGCTGCTGCCACTACGACTACTACTGCTGCCACTACGACTACTGCTGTTGCCACTACGACTACTGCTGCTGCCACTACGACTACTGCTGCTGCCACTCGACTACTGCTGCTGCCACTACAACTACTGCTGCTGCCACTACGACTACTGCTGCTTCCACTACGACTACTGCTGCTGCCACTACAACTACTGCTGCTGCCACTACGACACTACTGCCACTACAACTACCACTACTGCTGCCACTACTGCTGCTGCCACTACGACTGCTGCCACTACGACTACTGCTGCTGCCACTACGACTACTGCTGCTGCCACTACTGCTGCTGCCACTACGACTACTGCTGCCACTACTGCCTGCCACTATGACTACTGCTGCTGACTACTACTGCTGCCACTGACTGCTGCCACTATTACTGCTGCTGCCACTACGACTACTACTGCTGCCACTACGACTACTACTGCTGCCACTACTGACTACTGCTGCCCACTACGACTGCTGCTGCCACTACGACTACTGCTGCTGCCACTACGACTACTACTGCTGCCACTACGACTACTACTGCTGCCACTACTGCTGCTGCCACTACGACTACTGCTGCCACTACTGCTGCTGCCACTATGACTACTGCTACGACAATGACTACTACTGCTGCCACTACGACTAACTGCTGCCACTACGACGACTACTGCTGCCACTTACTGCTGCTGCCACTACGACTACTACCGCTGCCACTATGACTACTGCTGCTGCCACTACGACTGCTGCTGCCACTACGACTACTGCCACTACAACTACTGCTGCTGCCACTACGACTACTGCTGCTGCCACTACTGCTACTGCTGCTGCCACTACTGCTACTGCTGCTGCCACTACTGCTGCTGCCACTACTGCTGCTGCCACTACTGCTGCTGCCACTACTGCTGCCACTACGACTACTGCTGCTGCCACTACGACTACTGCTGCTGCCACTACGACTACTGCTGCTGCCACTACAACTACTACTGCTGCCACTACTGCTGCTGCCACTACGACTGCTGCCACTACTACTGCTGCCACTACTACTACTACTGCTGCCACTACTACTACTACTGCTGCCACTACTGCTGCTGCCACTACGACTACTGCTGCCACTACGACTACTGCTGCCACTACTGACTACTGCTACTACAATGACTACTACTGCTGCCACTACGACAACTGCTGCTACTACGACTACTGCTGCTACTACTACGCTACTACTGCTACTACTACGACTGCTGCTACTATGACTACTGCTGCTACTACTACGACTACTACTGCCACTGCTGCCACTACGACTAACTGCTGCTACTACGACTACTGCTGCTGCCACTACTGACTAACTGCTGCTACTACTGCTACTGCTGCTGCCACTACGACTACTGCTGCTACTACTACGACTACTGCTGCTGCCACTACAACTACTGCTGCCACTACAACTACTGCTGCCACTACGACTACTGCTGCTGCCACTACAACAACTGCTGCCACTACGACTACTGCCGCTGCCACTACTACTGCTGCCACTACGACTACGACTGCAGCCACTACGACTACAGCCACTACGACTACTGCCACTACGACTACTGCTGCCGCTACTACGACTACTGCTGCCGCTACTACGACTACTGCTGCCGCTACTACGACTACTGCTGCTGCTACGACTACTGCTGCTGCTACTACGACTACTGCTGCTGCTACTACGACAACTGCTGCTACTACGACAACTGCTGCTGCACTAGGGTACTACTTTTAAGTTCTGCATACACATCACAGACAAACTGAATTGGTCTACTCACACTGACAGCGTCGTGAAGCGCACAGCGCCTACTCACCTGGAGGCTGAAGAAATTCTTGTCACTAAAAGCACTCACAAACTACTACTGATGCACAATCGACATCCTGGCGGCTGTACACCGCCTGGTACGGCAACTGCTGCCCTCAACCGTAAGGCTCTCCAGAGGGTAGTGAGGACTGCACAACTACATCACTGCCAAACTACCTGCCCTCCAGGACACCTACACCACCCGTTGTTACAGGAAGGCCATAAAGATCTCAAGGACATCAACCACCAACCACTGCCTGTTCACCCCGCTATCATCCAGAAGGCGAGGTCAGTACAGGTGCATCAAAGCTGGGACCGAGAGACTGAAAAACAGCTTCTATCTCAAGGCCATCAGACTGTTAAACAGCCACCACTAACAGTGAGTGGCTGCTGCCAACACACTGTCATTGACACTGACCCAACTCCAGCCATTTTAATAATGGGAATTGATGGGAATTATGTAAATATATCACTAGCCACTTTAAACAATGCTACCTTATATAATGTTACTTACCCTACATTATTCATCTCATATGCATATGTATATACTGTACTCTACATCATCGACTGCATCCTTATGTAACACAT